>NW_006796238.1:732692-756476 GCF_000442215.2 Lipotes vexillifer
AAAAAGGGTGGGGGGGTGGGGGGGACCATTATTTAAAATGACAACAGAACAGAAATGACATTTTAAAAGTCTGTTTAAAGCTCTTCCAATTTCTCCATAAGGAAAAAGGACTGTTGCAATCTTTTTGCAAAAATCGTTTTTTGAATCAATAAATATTTTTAGAATGAAAAGATGCACTTACAAACCACTGACAAAGAACTTCATGATCATGTTCTTGTCACCTTTATGGATATGACCGGTTTTTTGAAACCATCTTTTCCAAATTGTAATCTCCAGGTCCTGGGTCAAAAACTGTTGTCCTGTGATCACCGTCCCTACTAGCACAAGGATATATATTCTTTAGTCCCCACCACCGGAAATACTATCAGCATAAACTTTTAAAACCAACTTTTTAAACTTAAAAAACAAGGACTCACCTCTTTCTGTCAGAGCTGTGATCTTCATCCTGAGGACAGCCCAGACACCCCATCAAAGACGAATGGCAGTGACCTTTCCCCCACCATCTCATCGAGACCATTTGGGAACCATTTGTTCCTCTCATAGTAGATGACGAGCAGGAACTCTGAGAGCAGCCCTCAATTCAATACCCCAACAATAAGACAGAAACACTCATACTAGGTGGCAACAGCCTAGGGGGAAAATCATAAACAAAATCTCCTTAAAAGCACCTTCCAGGCATCGGTGTGATGTAAGGTACAGAAAAATGTCCCATGATTTACTTATTAACTGAAAACATTATTTACTGAACAACTGCCACTTGCATGGCTCCATGCTAGGTGCTGAGTGGGCTACATAGAGGTAAGAACCTATTCAATGAAAGAGCACCTTGCTAACCATCTCCACCTTAAAAGCAAACATAAGTTAGAATGTAGAGTGAACCCATAAAGGAAGAGCAAGAGCCTTGTTTTAATACAGCCATCAAATACACTGGAGTTTGAAATCTTCCAATAACAATGCTTTCTGGAAATAAATCACCTGATTAAGCTACTTTACCCTTTCAAAACTACCTTGGGAGTCAGTAAACATGAATCAAACTTCAATGTACTAACTGTTAGGTCTGATGAACATATCATAGGTATATGGCTACTGAAAATGAATTTGGAACATTCTACTACTCTATCCCCAACCAGAGGATAAATGTCTCCATGCCTACAATGCTTTGTTGCAACCAAGCATTACTACTTTTATTTTATGGTAAGAGATGAGGAAATCATTCTTCCTCTTTCTGAATGCTACAACTATTCAATAAAATATTTAATGAGCACCTATTATGTATAAACCACCGCGTTCAATGCAGATGATACAATGACAACTAGCATTCAGTATGTGCTTACTATATATAAGCCACTCTTCAAGTGCTTTACACAAATGAGTCTACTTAGTTGTTCCTCATAACAACCCTATGGATTCCTCGTAACAATCCTATTTTACAGATGGAAACTGTGCACAGAGGTCAAGTCGCTTGGCCAGGGTAACGCATCAGGCAAGCCCCGAGGCGGGACTATGAACTGACTTCAGAGCCAGAACTCCCTCTAGTATACCATACTGCCTCTCATTAATAAAACATGGTTTCCCCTTAAGGAACTTATTATCTAAATTTCTCCTGAGGAAGTCATTTCCTCCGGGCACTGTTTAAGACTGCATCCCTAAAGCTCCCTGACAAATGGAAGCAACGCATGCTAGCCCTTCAGGCAGGTAATATGCCCCAAGTCTAGGGTGATTCACAGTCTGGAGAGCAAGCAACAGGGCCAAGGAGGCAGGGCCAGAACAGGGAGCGAGGCCAGTGCCACCAGAGAAGGCAGGCAAGTTGCCCCAGGATGAGGAGGGCTGTGGTCGGGCTTGCTGGGCAGCGTCCCCAAGTTCCTGACAGCAGAGAGCACCTATGTGCAAGGCTGGGGGTGGACCCAGGGCAGCAGCTGGATGTGAGCCTTCCTGAACCCACATGGGTGGATGCAAGGGAAAAGGATTCAGAACCTGCATGGAGGGAATCAGTGACCAATCCACAAAGAGACAAAAGAGCTCAGGGGCTCTGGAGCTGCCGCCCTTGCTCTCTCTGGGTGATATATACACAGAGACATACACACAGAGCCATAAAGCCCCACATCCCACCACTCCTGCCCCAAATGCTATATGTGCCTAGTATTTACACAACCGTCTTTTCCCAAGATGCTTAGTGTTCTTATTTAAAAAAATAAAATCAAGTCGCATGACAGGTCAGGAAGTTAGTTATTTCACTACAAGTACAGAAAGAAAGGGAACAGAGTGGCCATGACTGGTGCATCGGGCGAGACTTTCGAGACACCCACCCAACGAGATCCAGACACTGAGCTTCGCCCCTTGGAAGCACCAACTCTGAGAGGTAAAAGCGTGAAGCAGCTATAACCAGACCTATCCATAAACAAATATATCCCGTGTTTACCCCTGATGAGAACACCTGAGTCTACAACCTCCCTCAAAGTCTATTTATGACTTCTCCCACAGTCTCACATCGCAATAGCCAGAAATAAACCCAGGGCTCTCAAACCCAAACCTGTCCTCCTCCCACTCATCAAAGCTGGCCAAGCTCCAGGGCTCTGTGAGCAAGGAAATGCAGCCCAGCGACACTGGGCTAGCACTCACGCACTGCTGGAACATTCCTCTGAACACAGAGGCTTACTCTCTACCATATGACGACATGGAGCACACACGTCAATTTCATTATCCACTGATTTAAACATTCGTAATCATACTGTTAGGAAGCTTCTGAAAAGAAAACACAAGCAGTTTTGGCTGATAATAAAGATCAAATGATTAATGATTAACTGTTTAGCCCTGGAGGCAATCTATTGATTCACACCTTCAAATAAAATTCTATAAATTGGTTACGACAGGAGCTACCTGGCCCCCTCCCCTGTCCCAAACCTCTCCCCCAAGAGTAGTCAGCCTTCCCACACCTCTTTATATTCATCCTGGAGACACGATTTCAGCACACATATTCTGGTGGTTGTAGCAGACGTCAAGTATTTGCTTATTATTGTTGAATGTAAATATCTATTAAACTTTGTGCTCTAATTTTTAAAAAAAATTTACACACTTGTTGACTTTAGTTAATGTTATTGTCCCATGCTATAACTAAAATTCCACAAATATCCAAGGTTAAACTATTAAATTTGATGTGATTTCACCTTAAAATTACTTTTTCAGTACAAAGTGTACTCTTTTATTTTAAATCAATATGACCATACAAAAAGTATTTGTTAAATTCTAGTTGTGCACATGCATTGCTTTGCTATATGTTGTGGCTTAAAGAAGACTGAACAGGTACTCTCTCCAACTAACAAGCAGTCAGGTAAATGTCCAGTGCTTTCTGGATTGAAATATGTTGACTGGTATATATCATGCATGATTTACAAATTGTCAAAAATTTGTAATTCAGAAACTGTAATTTAATTAAAGAAGTAATCCAATTTTTGTCTTCCTTTTGATAATCTAAGAAGCACTTAAAATTTATATAAAATATATCTGAAGCCTGGTGATTTGATTCTGCATACTGCTTGCACAACTGAAAATTTGTATTTTTAAATTTAAAAAATTACAGAAATGAATCTGAAATATTATGACAGATGTTATCTGTACCTTTCGAATGTGAAACCAGTATCTGAGTTGCAAAAACTATTTATTAATATTATATCATCAGTAATAATACAAGGAAAAAAAAGTCTGTTTCCCTGATAGAATTTCAACAAACTTAATTGAGAAAATGATCCAAGTTTTTTGAAGTGTTACATGTGTGCCTTGCTGGATAACTTCTAGTACCTCTGGCAGAAGTGGGCAACTATTTCAAATCCTCAGATAAAATCGTCAGTAACAAGAGCCTATGTCACATGCATGCAAAGCACAAAGGCTGCAAATTCATCTTGGAGTAAATATCCAGTCCCTACTTAGGGCATAGTTAATTATATCCATTTTTCACACTAAATAAACATTTGTAATCCAATAATGCACTACCAAAAAAGCAACAGAATTAAAATGTCTCTACCCAATGGGCTGGTTATTTGCACAAAACCAAGTCATTACTAAACGTTACAGAGCTTCAGTGTCCTCAGAGGCAGCACAGTCCTGGTGGCAGCAAGGATCTAAGACAGAACAATGAAGGGCCACGGTCCTCATGCCACAAGCCTGAGACAACAAAGGACCAGACGCACAGGGAGCAAGTGGTCAGATCCTTAGTAAGGGGACAGGAGGCAATCGTGGTCATCTGCTTGGAGAGCCTAGGCACTCATGAAAACAAATTAAGACTACAAAGAATTTTCCATTAAATTCACCTTGAATGACTATTTTTTTTTCCTTCTTGCCTTTTATATAGTCCTGAAAAAAAGGGGGGAAAGGAAGTGAAGAAGAAAGCTGTAGTCAGTGTATCCGATTAATCTGCTGACACTGTAATAATAGGGTCTCTACAGCAACATAGGAAGATATACTTGGTATAATTTTAAGGAGAAACAAGCAAAACGTAAGATGTGTGATAAACAGACATAGAGAACAAATGTATGGATACCAAGGGAGAAAGGGGCAGGGTGGAGGAAGTGGGAGGCTGGGATTGATACATATACATTATTGATACTATGTATAAAATAGACGACTGATGGGAACATGCTGTATAGCACAGGGAACTCCACCTAGTGCACTGTGGTGTCCTAAATGGAAGGGAATATCTGTATGTGTACGGCTGATTCACTTTGTTGTGCAACAGAAACTAACACAACACTGTAAAGCAACCATACTTCAATAAAAATTTTAAAGAAGATGTGTGATTAAAAAATTATGTATATAGAAGAATACCAGACTGGGTTTTAAGTGGAAAGGAGCAAGATATAAGATGTGTGATAAAATATATATATAGAGAGAGGAATATACCCTAGACAGGGTATACATATAAAGCCATACAACTAGCTCTTCTATTTGGAATAGGAGCATTTTGGGTCATCGTTTGTCTTCTCTGTTTCCCAACTGTCTAGTAAAGTTATGTTGCCTTTATAATACTTTTCTTAAAAAGAAAGCAAAGGACCTGATATTTGGTCCCAACACACATAGCTTAGTTATGGGAAATAAGATGTTCAAGAAATAAAACTACAGAGAGGAAATTTAGGTAACACCTCTGAGTGATCATTAAAGGGATTTGGGTCTCTTTTTACAAGACAAGACCTTTTCCCACATGTAACTAAGCTCCAAGAATCTCTGAGTATGAAAAGTTCTAGGGAATTTCTGCATCAGTCCTTTTGATGGTCTAACCTTTCTTGACACATGGCAAGGGCAGGACATCAGCTACCATAAACCTGATGAGGACCTTATTAACTGCAGAAGAGAAGACACAGGAGCGAGATGCCCACAGCTTTATGTAAGTTGCTAAGGAGTCAATCTACAAATATTTATTTATATAAATTAATTAATAATGGCCACACACAGAATTTCTTTTTTCTGTTGGAATTAACAGAACCTAACAGATCCAATTAGAAGAAAATGCTATCATCACAGGAGAATGGACATAGAGACTATCAGAACACGAACACTGACCCCAAGAGGATTTTTTGTTACATGTTTGCACGTTGCACACACGGATGTATATGCACATATAATTTGCAATGTGCACAGCTGTCCACTGCAATGACAGTTTTCTACTGTAACAAAAGACAGGAAGAGTCTGTTTCCATTAACACTAAATTACACTCACACTAGCAGCCTGCCCACTGAATGCCGCCAGTCCACTGGCTCCCCTGCAAGGCTTCCCTAGGTCACGGATGACTTAGTCTCTACCCCTCAAAGAGCCCCATCTGCTTGCTTCCTCTAGCACAAATGTGACCTTTTCTCCCCAAGTGCTGTCTCTGGGTCCAGCTATAGGCATGACAGCCGGTGAGAGTCTGGTTCAAGAAACTGATTTCTCTCCAACAGCTCTGTGAGGTTCTTTTCAGGACTCGGAGCAACACGGCTATCTATATAGCTGAAAATGGTACTTGCTGGTTGCACTTCACACCCTCTTCTCTGGTTCTTGCCTTCCAGGAAGTCTACTTTTCAGTTACAAGGACTGTTTACCTTGGCTTATGACCGGAGGGGCACTCCCCTCCTTCAAGTGTGTTTCCTAGTCCTCTGCCTCCATTCATTTATTTTAATAAAGACTGAGGGTAAATGTGTCATTCTAGCATCAAGAACAGCTCTGGGTCCTTCACCCACCACCTCAAATTAACCGAGGAACCACAGGTTTTGAGAGGCACACATCTCCAGTTTGAGCAGCATCCACCGTTAGGTCAAATACTCCCCCTGCTGATAACGTGGAAGACAAGACAACACTCAAGGAGAACAGACTTGCCCCCAGGGTCTGGGAGCTGACTTCTAAACTTTCAACAGTAATGAAGCCATATGAAAGTTAAAAAGAATATTTTTAAAGAGTTCGAGGCAAATCAAGTGGACCCTCAAAACATTACCTTACTTCGAATCTTCACTTTTCATTGCCAGCTAAGCTTTATAACTTCACTTAGCAATCAGTTCCAGCTTGCCCTCCTCCCCGTTGCACCACTGTATAACAACCAGTGGTGAAGAACAAAAGGCTCTAAAGTGAGCTACTGGAAAGCCACCAATTCATGACACCCGCATTCTGAACAATTACCATCGGGCTGTGAGATGAGAATCTTAAAGGCAGGAAAAGTTGAAGGGACACGCCACAGCAGAGACATCAAAATTGAACCTCCCCTCAGAGAATGGAGCTCTCTGGGCACATTCACTAAAGTGATAAAAGGGTTTGGGGTCCCGAGCTTATACCCAAGATAATTCTGTATATATGTTGTCTAGGACCCTGTATACTTTATCTCGGCCAAACCTCTCTTCTCTCCCAGTTGAAAAGCTTAGTGCCAAATGTATCACCCAAAGGTTGTAATTTGCTGTTGTATCCTTAAGTGTCTCCTGTTGCACTGTCTGAATTTACAAACCACTTTCAGACCTTTAGAAAAGTAAACAAACAATGAGTTCATGGCTAGCGCTGAAGGAAAAAACAACTCCACACTGCTCAATAACAAGTTGGGACTCCAGCCATTAGTCATCAAGAATTCCTCAGTCCCTGAAGTCATAGGGTTTGGAGTAAATCCAAATGGGATTCTGCTTTTTTAAATTCCTTATATTGCATTCCTACAGACTTCCTGTGCAAACCACTGTGAGGCATTTTTATTATTCACAGTCACACACTTCCATCCTCATGTTGTTGGCTTAGGAGTTCCTTCCTCAAAGAAGCTGTACAGTTAAATTCCTGAGGACATGTGCAGATCACCTGGGGCAGTAAACAGGCTGTGTCATGCACTGGCACAGCTCACAGACTAAGTGTTCAATACCTGTTTGTTAAATTAAACTCCCTCCTCATTCGTCAACATCCACGTCTTAGATGCAATCCTGGATTCGCTGAGAAATCGGAAGTCTGTTTTATCATCATCAATTATTCATATGGTCACCTGAACTGTGTCTATAAAGTAATTCATAATTGTTTATCAGTTGTTTACAAGCAGCTGATCACCATAGCATCTCAACTGCTCCACGCACAAGATCCCTGGCGGTAAGAAGGTTATAAGCAGCCACCCATGAGGAAAATTCTTACAAGCGGATGAAGGTTTGGTGAATGAAAGATGACACCTTTATGACAAACTGGCAAGAAGAAAAGTCCCCACAAATAAAAATTACTTTAAAGTATTTGCCAAAATAAATACAGCTGAAACTAACCCCTCGTAGCAAACTTAAAAAAAATAAATTCTAAGAATGATTTGGGGGAAGAGGGGAAGGAGAGGACATGGGACAGTTTCGAGCTGCCTTCCGCCAATAATATGACTTCCCCTTGGGAGTCTCTTTACAGGTAAGTGTCATCTATTTCAGTTTCCACAATACAGACCAAATAGTTCAGATAGAAAAGTTTCTACAGAATATCTTGGATGACCTTGAGTCTAGATTTAGTCAACAAATGCTCATTGAGTTCTTCCTGTGTGCCAAGCGCTAGAATAACACACAATCCTGGCACTCAAGGGGATCAAAATGAGGCCGGGAGACAGAAACTGAACTCTAACAGTGTGAAAAGTGCTATAACAAGGGAAGGAGAAAGTGCTATTTACAGGCCCTGGGCAGGGGGGAAGGGCTGGGAGGATGGCATTATTTTTTCCTGGGCAGGGCAGGAAGGCTTCACAAAAGAAGCAGCATAAAATGGTACAGGCTGAGGATAAGAACACATTTTGGAGGATGTTAAGATAACTCTGGGGAATCCGAAAGCCTACACCACATCAATTTTCCAGTGGCTGCTTTGCCTCCACACCTTTGGCGGCAATATATTAGGAAGTATGTGTCAAACATACCTCCTAATTTCCTGAGTTCTCAAAGGGTCTCTGTCCAAGATAAACTTGAAATAAACTATAGCCAGGTACTGAATTTAGGAGTCTAATTTTCCTTTACCTGTGGGCTTTTAGTAATAACATGCAAATTACTAAGGCTCTACAGGAAGTTAAATGCTAATTATACTAAGATTATTTTTTTTAAAAAATAAAGTTGGCATCATTATGCATATGACAAGAAAAAAGGAGCTCACTGTTCCTTCTTTCCAGGTACTGATCCTTCATGGTTTCTCTCTTGGTAGCTCTTGATACGTTCTACTTTTCCATTCTCTCAAGAAATAGTATCACCCAGGCATTTCTGACGCAAAGGTACATGCTCACACAGTCACACACAGTTTAAAAAATATAATACATGGACTACTGTCAGTGCCAAATGCAGCTGTAATTATATATTTCTCTTGGACGTGTTTTATGTTATTAAAGCATGTAAATACTTTATCTCCCTCAAGTTTTCCAGAACTCTATTGGCAGAGAGTCTTTTTCCTTTCTCTTTCCAAAGCATCGAATACAATTTCCTTAAGAGATAGTCAAACTTGGTTTCTGAGGGCTCACCTTTTCCCAGCGTAGCCTTTGGAAATATAATTTCATCTCCTTCCAACAAAACACACCTCTGGCTTCTTTTATCTCCCTTTTTTTTCCCCCTACAGAGGTGTTCCATTTCTTACCCTAAATTTCTGCTTTTCCTTCCTGCACCTAAACTTGCTGTGTAAGGCCAGAAACTATGTTTAGTGATAATCTACTATAAATCACCCCACATTGCCTTAAGGATAATAAAACTTCTGTCCCAATCACTAAGAAATGAAGTCAGTCATTTTCCTGAGCTCCACTTGTCCACAGATAGCTATCCCAATTAACCAGGCCCTTTAAAAGCCAAAGCATTTTAATTAAAATTGTTTTTTTAATGTCATAAAACAATGCTGATCTACAAAGTAGATAATACACTTAATTTGCTTGAAGCACGGAAGCTCTTCTCAGCATATCCGTAATACAGTGCAAAGCATTCTTTGTGTTGTGCCCTCAGCAACTGAACACACACACGCGCGCGCATACATACTACATCCAAAGGCATACAGGAGTTATCACAACTTCCTGTCTCTCAAAGTCACGTCTGTAACTGGACCAGGGGCCAGTTGCCGATGCTACGGATATATTTTACCATCCTGGGCACACCTTTTTAAGCCAGCAGGTCTACCACAACCTTGTAAAGAGCCTTGTTCTATAAAGTTTTATCACTTTCTGATACACAGCATCATATTCCACAGTGTCAAATGAGTTTTATGTACCAGCAAACATTGCTCCCCCTCCAAACATTGCTACAGACTCCTCTGCCAGTCTGTTAGCACAGACACCATTATTGGAAGGGTCCTCACCGAGGAAGTGACACTTGGCACCAACTTCTCTTAATAGTTGGATTATATACAGAGAGCTGCATGCAGCCATGCTGGGGAGGGTGTAGAGGCAAATGGGAAGATACTGGAACGCATGCCTTTCCAATGGCTTTCAGGGCACGTGAGACCCAGCCGCACTGGGTCGTGACAAGGTTTCACGAGGAAAGGCGGAGGGCCAAACCACGGCACAAAGACCTGGGCATGGGAGATACAAAATGGACCTTCTAGAACACTCTCAAGGCAGCAAATGCACACTGAACCCTCCGGCTGCTTCCCAGAGAGAAGTGATGGGCCCCAGGCATTCAGAGTTTTCTTCCTGTCCCCACAATTTAAAAGTTCTTAAGCTAATATGCACCAACCAAGCAGGAAGAAAACCAAGTAAAGACCTATTGTTACAGCAAAGAAGAGTAAAGCAGAAGCTCTTTAGGCAAAAGCTCCCATTAGTAAATGAATACCCCGCACCCCTCAATGGCTATTTCAGATGCCACCACCACTAGCTAGCTATCTAGAAATCTACCCTGGGAGAGGAGACGACCTGGAGCAGGATTTAAGTCTTAATATTATCTTTTTTTTTTTTGCGGTTCGCAGGCCTCACTGTTGTGGCCTTTCCCGTTGTGGAGCACAGGCTCCGGACGCGCAGGCCCAGCGGCCATGGCTCACGGGCCCAGCTGCTCAGCGGCATGTGGGATCTTCCCGGAGCGGGGCATGAACCCTTGTCCCCTGCAACGGCAGGCGGACTCTCAACCACTGCGCCACCAGGGAAGCCCAATATTATCTTTAAAAAAGAAAAAAGAAGAAGGAAAGACAGAGCAAGCCATAGTACTCCACTAGAAGTGTTTTTCATTTAACAATATAAAATGTCTACCCAGTTATTAATAAACTTATAGAAGTTCTACAGATTAGAGCAAAAAAAATCTTTGGGAGCAAAAAGCAAAATGTCATAGAAAACTAAAAATTAAATAAATTCACTGCTAGGGATTGGTGGCTTAGGTAATTGAAATTGAGAATCATGGAAGAGATCTACATAATAATTAGCTACTGAGTTTTCTCCTGTCACATACTCCCAAATGGAGTATTTGGTGTTCAGCAGACTTATTAACGAATAAATGCCCGACTGGAATTAACCAGCACCTCATTCTGGAAGGCTGCTCTTGGCAAAAATGTAATATCCACAAGGCACAGCAAGTTGATTGCTGGTGCACACTGCACCAGCTGGGCTGAGCATCGCATTCTTTAGAATCATACGTATTACATCAAGTTTCAGAACCACAGGTCCACACCACCTAACAGCACAACACCGTGCCACTGGACAACATGCATAGGAAGGGTGAAGTTTCTAGACCCCAAGAGACAACTTTCCAAGCTTCATGGTTGGCCTGAACCTGAAACATCTTTACTGAAGATCTGCCATCCTGCACACACGCAGAGAGCTTTCTGGTCCTGTGGCTCAGGGATACAGAGGGAAGGGAGCTGTGGTAGCAGCAGGTCCCTCTGCAGAGCCTCATCTGTTTCATCCTCCCTACATAAGGCACCCAAGTGTCCATGTGGCCAGGGCCCCTCCTTTCATGCACGATCACTGCTATGTTTCTTTAAATTCAGAGGCTTCTTAAGGAAACTCCCTGGCAAGTGAAAACAGCAGCAAAGGTAAAAGAATGCTGAGAATTTGGCTGCTGCCTGCAGTATTAGGAAGAACAGCAATTACTCAACTCTCTCTTAGTGTCAGAGGCAGAAATAAGCATGTGAATTTCGGCAAGTTTTGGCCTGTCTTTGCTCAAGCTTCTCCCTTTGTAGTATCTGTCACCTCCCTCCCTCAGTCATAATAACTAATGAAGTAAATGAGAAAATGGAGAAAGAGTGAAGGCAGCAGGTCAGCAAAGACATGGAAGAGAGGCATAAACTCTACCTTGAATCCAGACTAGGCCACAGTTAATAAGGCTTAAAGATCGCTGGCATTCGAAAGATGTTACTAACTTCCCGATAACTATGTTTTGCTGTCTCCACTGCCTCACGATAAACATAACTGCGGGAGAACTCTTGATCTTTTTCCTCCAAGCCCTTCCGTCTAGGGCACTTGGCAGAGTCATGTAGACACTACCACTTTTTTCTTCTCTGGCTTGCAAACACAAGGTAATATTTGACTCCTGCCCAGCACTTCTAGGTCATAAAAACATTGATCTTATGACTAAGGGCCTTACGATATCATCTGGTTCAGTTCCCCTGCCTTTAGGTAGGTAACTATTTAATTCTCTTTTGACAAATTAAGGCAAAGTCAGGTCAAGGGAAGCTGAGGAGGTTTTATTTCAGTAACCGGGCTATTAGGGGATGAAGGAAGATCCGGAAGCCATGGCTATTTTTTTCTCCTTAATCATACTACTCTCATGTACATGAATTTTGCAAAGTTTACTTTTCTGAGCAGCCCTAAATCCTTCCTGCAACAAGTGAGGATCTATATAAATCCATTCATTCTTCTGATGAAAATATGGAAATTTATTTGGCCTTTCATTTTAAGGTCATAGACATGGTAAAAAATTTTCCCAAAATTTGTCTGAAACCTAAGAACTCAGTATTTCTGGACAACACACAGCATACCCAATCTTTCTCAAAACATTTAAAAATCCTTCAAAGACTCTGGCTTTCAGAGATAAAACTGTCTAAAATCTATCCCCTTTTCCTCCCTCAGAATGTAAATGCCCTTGCCTTTAAAAAGGCAAAGCTCCCAACTCTGGAAAGTGAGGGAAGGTTTTCAAGATCTGCATTTGACAAGATGATGGAATGCCCTGCCTCTGCACAATTATAAACACACACTCTGAGCGGACCAAGCCCACACATCCTGTATGCACGATTCCTCACACCTTATGGGTCTGAAGCAGTCCAACTAATTCTTAACACTGAAAGTCCAGCTCAGGCCACACTTTCTCAAGACAGTTTTACCTTATTTTGGCAGGTCTTTTGGAGTCTTAAAAAAAGAGGTATCACAAGTCTCCAACATTGAGATGCCTTTTGTTTTATCACAGTTGTGAACTGTTTTGCTTGTGGCCTTTGGATAAGATAATAAGTTACCTCTTGTAGACCGGGACTTTGCAGGCTCAGGTTTCATTGTGCCCTGCCAGAAATTCCTTTCTGTTTTGAATCTGAGATGTTTGTTTATGGTTTTTTGTTTTGAAATGCTAAACAAGATAGGCAGTTTCTAGTTACAGCCTATACCTTTTTTTTTTCTTTTTTTTTTTTTTTAAACCTTGCCATAGCCAGAGTGGCTGGTTGCTAAGGACTTAGCTAAAATTTCCAAAGAGCAGACTCTTCAGATTCTCTTCTGAGGAACTTGAAATGTAAAACGACAACACCTTAAAATACAATGAACACTTAATTTTCTTTCTTAAATGTTCATAAAACAAGTGTTCCCAGGATATTTCAAAATGAAGGTGTTCTTTTTGGATGTGACAAACATACTTACACAAAACTCTGAAATTTGGAAGTTTATCTCATCTTGTAGGTTAGATGTTTGAATATCAACACTCTTGATGAAGCACTACAATGAAAGGTACTAGAGAGTTTCTGTTTAAAAGAAATTCAATTTCTACTGTGTGATAATAAGGTTTGGTTGTCAAGAAGAAAATAAAGAGTTTTAAACTACTGATTCCAAGGACTATATCATCATTATGTTTCTTTCTCCTTATTCCATAACAGCCAATATAAAGCATTTGCCTTATGAGTTCTCAGCCCATATTTACTGGATGAACATGATACTTAGTACGAGGTATGAAGGAAAAGTCATTTCTTTCTTCCTGAAGTGGGACCACACCTATACTAGGAACCAAAGAGACAAGAACGTCAGGTGTTTTCATTCTAGGCGTTCTTTTCTAGCCTTCCACTGCAGCACACAGACTCTCCAGAGAAACCACAATGCAAATCCACAGTAAAGCTGCAGTATTAGTCCACGTGAAAGATGGATGGGACACACTGGATCAAGAAAAGCAACGCAGATGCACTCTGAGCTGCGCACCATCTCCTGCTCATTCCCATGCCTGCCCTGGTCTCTGAGCTGGCAGGCTGGCTGCTGCTTCCTTCTGGAACCTCAGGATCCCAACTTGCCTTGCCTTGGTGATGATCCGTGGGGTCTCTGATGACTCCAGCCATGTCTGGAAACCCACACAAAACTTCTAACAATAAAATGAAATTTAACGCACTTTCATGAAACCATATGCCATCCATATTAAGATAGGTCACCTTTTAAAAAAATATTTATTTGAAATAGCTCTCTGGAAGTAATGATTCAAACTGCAAAACAGAGCAGATGTCCACCTTCTCCTGAAGGACTAAAGGGACTGAGAATTAGTCATACTGGATCAAACCAATGACGGTTTTTTTTGGCCCAGAGACCCTGGACTCACGCCCCTCATTCTTAATGCTTCACAGTCCCTTTCTCTCTGACAAACACCAGAGACCATAGTTCTTGGAGTCCCCTGTCGAAGAGATTTAGTTAAGTGTGGTCAATGCACAAAGATTTTTTTTTAAACTTATATAGAGAGAAAGCTAACAAAGAAAAAAAATGAGAAAGGACAAAAAATAGAATGGAAATTAGAATGTTAACTAACTTTTAAAAAATCTATTTGGTACCAGGTACTATACTGGACATTACATATATTGTTGTGTGTGTATACATGTATATACACAACACACATACATGTAATCATATATATATTTAATATAGGTAATAATTCTCTCCAACCCTAACGCAATTACCTGATAAAAGCTATTAATATTCCATTTTCACAGATGAGGAAACTGAAGCCCAAAACAATTAAGCAAGCTGGTTGTTCACAGTTGAACACAGTTGATTTAAACATAGGTTTGTGTGGGGACTTCCCTGGTGGTCCAGTGGTTAAAAATCCATCTTCTAATGCAAGGGCTGCGCTTCGATCCGTGGGCGGGGAACTAAGATCCCACATGCTGCGGGGCAACTAAGCCTGCGTGCCACAACTACTGAGCTCGTGCACTGTGGAGCCCACGCACCACAACTAGAGAAAAGTCCACGCGCTGCAAGGAGGAGCCCGCAGGCTGCAACAAAAGATCCTGCGTGCTGCAACAAAGAGCCCACGTGCCACAACTAAGACCCAGTGCAGCCAAATAAATAAATAAATATTTAAAAACAACAACAACAACAACACAGGTTTGTCTGGCCCCAAGGCCTATTTTCTTTTTCCTACAACATCCTGCACAGATGAGTGAGAAGGAGGGAAGAAAAGAGACCTCCAGGCCTGGCTTGCTGTTGCTCCCCGCTAAATCCTTCCTGGTAGTCACTGCTGGAGTCAGGGCCCCTCTTGGTTGCCCCCAAGATGCTCAGCACTTCCTATCGCAGGGCTTACCAGCTGTAAGGAACTGTCTTGGGCTACAATGGATTGTCCCAGTTGTCACTATCTTACCTTCAGACCACAGCTTCTGTGAAAGCAGGGCCCCTATCCTATTTATTTTGGTTGAAAACTAATTATTAGACTAGCAGGTAACATCAGTTCTTATTATACGCCCTACTCGTGCTACATGCTTTACAGGCACTAGCTGTTTGCTACTTCAAGTGTGGTCCTGGGATCAGCAGCATTGGCATCACATGGGAGTTTATTAGAAATGCAGAATCTCAGGCCCCATCTGGACCTACTGCATCAGAACCTGTATGTTTAATGAGATCCCCCAGGTGATTTGTGTGCACATTAACATTTCAAACGCACAGTTTTGTCTCATTTAATCCTCAGAGAAAACATAGGTGGTACCTATTACTATTAACAGCTGGGAAACTCAGGCTTAGAGAAGATACGTGCTATCACTAGAGTTCAGCACAAAGAGTTCAGCCAAGGCAGCTGCTCAGTAAATATTCATGGAAGAGGACGGCAGGGAAACAGGTAGGGCTAGAAAGAGAACGGAGGAATGGCCTGGTTAAATTCCTGACCTCTGGTTTTGCCTAGCTTGTACCTACTGCCAGGACAGGTCAGCTGTAGCAATACAGGCTGTTTCCTTAGCTCCAGCCAGGCCAAATCCCGTGCTGGCCAGCAGTACGGACACTTCAGGAGCTAGGAACAAAATCTTCTTCCAGAATAAAATGTGAAGGAAAATGCACATTGCTGATATGTGTGAGTTTAGGTGCTCCTCCTTCCCCAAATGAAATATTAGTCCACAGATAAATGGTTAAATTTACAATTCTTACAACTTAATGCAAAAAATTTCAGATTCCTCCCTCTTTATTTTTACCCGAAATACACAAATTTTGTAGAAATTATTTAGACCAAGTGTAACAAATGGGCATCAGGAGGAAAGGTAGCAAATAGCTTCGGAGGCCTTTAAATAAGGTTTTTAACTCAATGCATTTACGGTGTTAGGGTAGGAGGGGGCCTGAACTCATTAATAACTCGCTTTCTAAGAGCCCAGACTCCTTGCGATCAATTACTGAGGTAGATGAAGATTAAACTGAACAAGACAATGAGCCCATATCAGGTTATTTTACTTATTCTGGTTAGTAGCTTTGCTGTTTACCACGTGCTAGTCATTCTTCTAAGGGCTTCATAGGGATTCCTTCACTGAGTCCTTATAGCAACCCTATTATTAACCCCACTAAACAGATGAGAAAACTTAGATGCATGGAAGCAGAGTGCAGATTTGACCCCAGAAGCTAAGTTTCTAACAACTACATTCTTGGATCGAGGTATAAGTATTTCTCACAGAGAATTAATTGGGGTTGGGAGAGGGAGATAAGGAATTGAACCCTGTTCACTTAGCAACTGCAGAAGAAAAAGGAATCTCTTTTGATTTTTTTTCATGTGGGCCCAAAGTGAACATTTACCAGCATTTACCTCAAGGGCATTCTTAACTTTAAGTATATTCAACCATCCCTCTGTCCTGTCCGCAAGACCGACGAGGTCTTGTCCAAACACAGAGGTTTTCCATGATTTGATTAGGCTAACTGGCCAGGACAAGTAGCAGAGAGTGGGTGAAATCAGGAGATGCTGATAAACGGACACCTCTCAGTTCACTGCCCACGCTCATCTGCCTAGTGGAACAAGCTAGAACAAAGAGAAAATCACTCCCAAAAGGAAACTTGCCATTTTGAACCACAGCTGGTACAGCGTTAAGAATGCAGCCTCATTCTTAGATGTTGGGAAACACCTGATATGTATCGCAAAAGCTCTGAGAATGGGGAGGATCCCTTCCCCCAACAAAAGGGAGCTCTGACTCCGAATTTTGAACCTAGTTGGAATTTGAATTCTCCTTTTCAGCTTTGCCACCAGAGCATGAAGATCATCTCAGATCCTGTGATTCCTAGAACAAATTTTACCCACATACCTCACCAACTAAACATATACAGACCTGAGAAATCAGTTCTACTTGGTTTGAACTTAAGTAGACTTTTGAAGGTCTTGCCTCATTCTTTATCTTGAATAAAAGAGTATCTGGAGGGCTTCCCTGGTGGCACAATGGTTAAGAATCCACCTGCCGATGCATGGGACCCGGGTTCGAGCCCTGGTCCGGGAAGATGCCACATGCCGCAGAGCAACTAAGCCCGTGAGCCGCAACTACTGAGCCCGCGTGCTGCAACTACCAAAGCCTGCACGCCTAGAGCCCGTGCTCTGCAAGGAGAGAAGCCACTGCAATGAGAAGCCTGCGCACCACAACGAAGAGTAGCCCCCACTCGCCGCAACTAGAGAGAGCCTGTGCGCAGCAACGAAGACCCAACACAGCCAAAAATAAATATATAAAATAAATAAGTTTATAAAAAAAAAAGTATCTGGAGTAGGGCACAGGTCTGAGAGGTCCCCAGGCTTCCCAGCACCCCACCCCGACCCCAGCAGAAGGCCTTGCACAGAGTAGATCAATGAATGAGTGACTGATTTCTATGCAGAGAGAAGTGAGAGCTTTAAAAATTCAGATGTGGAGAATTCGACCTCTGAGAAGGAAGGCTTTCAATTTGTTATTCATGCATGCTTGGCTAGTCCACTGTTTCTTCCTCAAATAATTAATTGAGCTTTACTGGGGGGTGTCTCCAAAGCCCTCACACTGCCTGCGCCTTGCGGAACACAGTGTTACAGGAACCCTGCTTCACCAAATATATTTACCTTCCAGCCATCTACCATCTCCTACCCAGTGGTATTTACACACTAAAGCGGCACTGCCATCTCTCATGTTAGTGCCATAGCCTGAAAGACGTTAAACACACCCACATTTTTCAGGAATTTCACAATTAATGTCTGGAATGTGTTTTGGATTATTCTTCAAAGGATGACATAGTTGCCCTAAGATGAATTCAATATTTTTCCCTTCTCCCATTTGTCATTCTTTAGTCTTCCCACTCCATTACCTTTTTAGGGTCATCTGTTTTATTTCCCCCCAACTTCAAAATTCTTGTCCCTTGCCTCCCCAAAATGTTCCCTTGTTCATCCAGATCATTGCATTTTAAGCAAGCCACACCAAACACAGAAACCTGCACCATATCACTAATACCTCCTACAACTGGCTGTAATGTCAGTTGTAATGTAAAGTCTAAGGATTATTCAGACAGTTTTCTTCATAAATTATTAATAATAAATAATATTATTTATTACAATAAATCAACCTGTATGTTCACCACTGCACTGCCAACATACTGCTTATAGATTTTCCCGGTCACTGTTAAATACGTGTTAATGGCAGCAAAATCTCCAGACTTGCTATTTTTGCCCTTCTGGTGCTATGCGATTCATCTGTCCTTTGCCAAGTGTTTTATGTGATTGGACTCCTCAACGACAGCGAGGGCTCTGTAAGCTCGACAGTCAAAGTGAAGGTCACGAAGTCCTGTCATTTGTATAAGTGTGGTGAATAGTCTCTCCATGTTTTGTCAATATTTACTTTGGGGAAGAACTAATTATTTCCTTGTTTACTTACACTGGTTCCTCTTCCCATGCCGTATTAACGTGATTTTATAGACCCTTTGCTTGCTTCTGTTCCTGGCATTTAAGAGCTCACTCTACCTAAAGACTTCTGAGATGGAAACTGGAACACCTTCCTCAAAAACAAGGAGCCCTGGCTTTTTAAATTTTTCCAACACCAGTACAGGAGTATTAAGTTTTCCCGTCCCCTCTTCTATTTAATTAGTAAAAATTAAAATCCATGGACTTTTAACTCTAAGTCCTACGTTACAGAGGGATGAGAGGAGATCTGTGGCCAGTGCACAACCCAATGGTTTGGTGCATTCCCTGGCCTCCTAGAGCCTGCTCTCTGGGCCTTGCTCACCTCAGATCCTCCACAAACCTTCTTCCAAGGACCCATCATCTCCAGTGACTGAAAAGAAACCACAACCTTCTAACGCCAACAGTTTCAGAAAACAACATTACATTCTTTGCTCTAAGTACCCAGCCCACATCCTTGGTTCTACTCACTGCCCCATGAGAAGTGGGTGGGAAGAAAAGTTAAAATACCTGGGGGAAATCAAAGGAAGACTGTGGTTTGAAAGAGACAGTTCTTAGATGGCAGTACTGAAAACACGGAAAGTTCAGTTCCATAAACATGAAGCCACTGAGTAAATAATCACTGGGAGAAAAAAAAATTGGTGCTTATCTGCGATAGCGATCACCTGGCTCTAATACAAAGTTCTCGCAGAGCCACTCCATAGTGCCCACCAGGTTCCAAATCACTCTGTTCTCACAAACTGTCAAACTCAAGCCATTGCTGCCTTTTCATTACTTAGAGAAGGCTGGTCATGCTCTCCCAGCCACACCCCACCTCTTACAGAAGCATACTGAACTATTCCACAGAGGAGGACAAATGGTCCTCACCCCTCATCTCCAAATATAATCCTCACTGGCCAATCAAAACATTCTTCCTAGAAAAATCCCACTTCAGTAGTTTTTCAAAACTCTGTCTTTGATCTCCCAAAGAGATCTCCCACCCAGTCTTAGCCCTCAGGAGTTCAGAATCCAAACTTATTTGTCTGGCTTCTAGGCGATTTACCTAGAGGCAGGCAGCCTAACCAAGGAGCAGGCCACTTAGGAAGTTGCAAAGGGCAACAGGACGACTCACCAAATCAGTGGAAATGGGAAAGGGATCTGTACCTTCCCAGGGGCCAGAAAGCACTTTATAGACAGAGCAGAGAAGAACATAGGTATCTGGCTCCCTGCTCAACTTTAAAAATGCATGTAGCCAAAAGTAATTTTTTTAAGGAATAAATAAGTCAGGATTTACTTAGTAATGATCTAAATGATGCTGAAAAGAAGTCCAAGTGTATGTGTCACATGATTCACCCTTCACGTCATTTAACTTTCAGAAAATATTTTTTCTTCAGTGTTCTTTCTATGGAAACGACTGTTCTTCCATGTATTCAATGCACATTCACTGAGAGCCTACTATGGGCCAGTGTGCCTTAAAAACCTAAGGCAGGGAGCCACAATTTGGAAGGGGTTCATTTCTGCCCGAATTGACCTAATTCACTTTGTGAACTGCAGTTAAAAACACGAGTTTGTTGGGGGGGTTTTCCCCTCACAAAGCCAGTATGGGGAATGATACAAATAAAAATTACTGCAAGTTGGTAAATAGAGCAATGTAATTTGTATTTAAATTATATCATCGAAAGCAGGTAGATTAGTCATGGTAACATTTGTATACCATGCAATATGTTTTCTCAGTGTAGTCTATTAAATAAGTTTTCAAAAGAGTTTTCATTAACAGATACAACCAGTAGGGGTCATTTTAGTGCAAAAATTGCAGCAAAAGAGACTTCAACATGAATAAAATATATCAATTCCTATTTCTGTTATGTGTGAATTTCTGAATAAAAATGTAAACAGGGAAACACTGACCACTGAGAAATTTCTTGCCTATTAACAGGAAAACAAAAGGGAAAGTCAGCACCTTCTAGATTATTACTGCCATGGGATGACTCCTCTAATTCTTAAAAAGAAGGAAGAAAAAAGGCCACTGACTTATCCTGTTTTCCATAAATCTTGTAGTAAAGTGAAAATTCTTGGAATTTTAGACACCCTATTGAAATAGCTGTCTAAATCCAACCATTATATCATGCTAGGTAACACTGCCCTTCTTTGGGTTCATGGATTTAGAGTACAACTTGACTGCTGCTTTTAGAGTTCTAAAAAACAAAATAAAATAAAAAATGTCCTGAGCACACAATTTTGGTAGCTGAAAACAGTCTGGCTAGATGGAAAGTGTTGCTAGAGAACACTAAATGAGATATCATCACGGTAATAAATACTTCCAAGCATTTTCAAGGCTAATACCAAGTGCGTGGGGTGTTACCAGAAGAAACGAAGCTATGAGGGATCGCATCATTTCAAAGGAATGAAACACTCACCAACAAACTGCCAAAATAACTCTATACTATGATACCAGAATGTTGGTGCCAAAACACTTGATTACCGTGAATGTTCCCTAAGCTCCACATTTCCTTAACCAGAAATCTATCATGAAGAAACAAAACAAGGGTTAGAGTCTTTAGAACCTTCCCAAGTCCTTCTCAGAGCAGTTTCTACCACATTTAACCTTGTTTCAGGTTGCTTGTTCTTTTTAGATTTATGGGAGGCTGGCTTAAGTAAATTACACAGTCCAAGTGGCAGGGTTCAAAGATGCATCTTTTCCTCCAACTCATTCAGAATTCCCAAAGTCAAACACATAAAATGGTATCAGAAGTTAATCTCCTGGCCGTTTTTCTTTTTGTGAGAAATAAAAACGTTATGGGACTTAACACCAGGTGAGAGGCTTTTGTACTTGAAGCAAACAAACTCTTCTAATCCAATGTCCTAAGGGTGCAGTGGTGCACTTTCCCTCCAAGAGTTCCCTTCACTCATTACTGCCCACTAGCCTCCAAACCAGAAAGGCCTTCCTGACTTTCCAGAACTGTCCAAACTTTAATAACTGAAGTTATCAATGAATATGCGTGTGTGTAAAGAAAACCACAGAATGGAAGCCTTTTAACAGACCCATTTTATCCTTAAGGCTGCTACCTCCTTTCTCAGTATCCCAGCACAATAAACACACATACACACATAAGGATGCTTCAGAATAAACCCCTCCCTCGTCTCCTGCGTGCAGGCTGTGAGTACTAAGGAAGGGACGGGGCAGAGGGCGCCTGTCCCTCCTCCTCTCCGTTCCTCCAGAAGTAAGGCTGCTGCGCTCTGCTCATACACCAGGATGCCCCAGAACAGCATCTCGCCCCAACGTCAGCCCAAGCAGGGATCCCACTTTTAAGTGGTGCTGAGTCCTTTAAATTTGGTATTAGCCAAATAAAAAGAACTCACTGCGTCTCTCTAGACCCCAAACCTCACGAGGCGCCCCGAGGCCGAGGCCGGCGGGCAGGGCTTAAGGCCGACACCCATCAACAGTGAGTGGTTCTCCCAAGGAGGGAGGCTCCACTAATCTAATCTTTCTCCCTCCGTCAGACACCATGGTGCACAATACTTAAGTGCAGCAACCAGCAGAACACAAAAAAGAAGGAACCGGCAACACGATTGGAAACACGCGGATATCTGATCTTAAAAAGCTGCCACTAATAGAAACAACTTTTCTCTCCTAGGTGCCGGCCCCCGCCCCCGCCCCTTCATTCAGGAGAGAAAGCCTTTGACCGTTTTCAATAGGCAAACAAATGAGTAACCACCGTATGTAACTTCCACTGGGCTGACATATTCCGGAGCTGAAACTGATTTATATGCGCAGGAGGAGGAAGGGGGTGAAGGAAAAGCGCAAGGAAAAAATAATAAAAGAGTCACACAGGGAGTGTGAGCTGGAGACACGTCTCCTCCGCCAGCAGAAAATGGACTTTCACGGACGCGGTGCAGCACTCGGTTCCACACTGCGCTAGTGCGGGGAGGGCGGCAGGGGCTGGACTCCCCGAAGGGGCTCGCGACAGCCTCCGCAGTGCCCCCTGCCCGCGGCACCCTCACCTCCGGGCGCACGGCCGGGCCACCCCACCCAGCCCCAGCCGGATGGGCCACACGTGTGCGCGTCTGTGCGCGGCCAGGGACGATCCCCCACTCGCCGGCCCCCACCCACGAAATCCAACCTCGCCCGCGGCTGACCAAGCGTCAGGGGGAGCAGCGAGCGGGAACCAAGGGACGCGGGGCTCTCTCCCGGGGGTGGCGGGCGCCCCTCCTCCCGAGGAGCCCTCTCTTCTCGGGAAAGTCTCGGGCAAACTTTGCTCGGAGCAACCAGAGTCGAGGGGGCGGCGCGGGCCAGGTGGGAGGGGGCCAGCGGCTGCGACCTTACCTTCGCAGACGCCCACTTCGTACTCGGTGATGGAGTCGCCATTGAGCGGGGGGCGGATGACACAGCGCAGCCCCCGGTCGCAGGCTCCGTGGAGCCCGTAGGCGCCGCCGCAGCTCTCGTTCCTCTGGCGGGCGCACATGTAGCAGCAGCCGCAGACGCCCTGCACGATGCTCCCGGGGCAGCTCCTGGGCTCTTCGCACTTGGACTCGTCGCAGGGCAGGCAGACCAGCGCCCGGGTGCCGGAGCGCGCCAGCAGCAGCAACAGCCCCAGCAGCGAGACCAGGAGGTGCCCGCAGCCGGCCAGCCCCCTGCCCCCCGCCACCAAGTACATCCTCCTGCGCCGCCGCCGCCTCCTCCTCGCAGCCGGGCCGGGAGCGGGGCGGGCGCCCTCCCCTGCGCGGGGCACACGCGCCGCCGCCGCTGCACCCGCAGCCCGCGGTCCTCGCCGCCCCCCTCGGGGCCCCCGGGGCGCGCCTCCCCTCGCGGGGCGAGGCCCCCGCCCCCCGTGCGGGCCGCGCCGACCCCGAGCCCACTAGCGTTGGCGCCAGCGGTGGCTTCCCCTCCTCCTCCTCCTCCCGGGAGGGAGGGGGAAAATAGAAAAAAAGTTTCCTCCCGGCAGCTCCGGTTCAACCCAAACTTCTGGCGACGGCGGCTGCGCTCGGTTCCAGCCCCGGCTGGCGGCGCCTCCTCCCTCTCCTCCTCCGCGTCGGTCGGCCCCGCGGCGGTGGCGGCGGCGGCGCAGCCTCCGGGCCGGTCCCCGCCTCCCGAGCTGCCGAGTG
>NW_006796238.1:756582-775740 GCF_000442215.2 Lipotes vexillifer
CCCCCCCCCGCCCGGTCCGGCCGGCCCCCTCCCCCCTCCTCTGCCCTCCCTCCCCGGCGGCCGGGCCCTTCCTCCCTCGCACGCCTCCTCCTCCAGGCCTCCCCCTCCTCCTTTTGCGCCTGCTGGAGACCGGCGCACAGAGCCGGCCCTGCGGCCGAGTCTTCGCGCGCCTCTGCGGCTCGGGCATCGCAGGCGCGCTGCGGCTCCGGGCGCACCCGGCAAGCTGCGAGAGTCGCGGCGTCCCGAGCGCCCGCCAGCCCCGGGGCCACCGTGGCTGGCCTGGGAGCCCCGAGGGCGAGACGGCTGCACCTCTGGGGCCGGCTTTGAGTTCGGAGAGTGGCGGGGAACCCGGAGCTCGGGGCCGAGGGGATTGCTGCAGCCCTTGGCTGGGGCACCCGCCGGATCGAACCCCGGGAAAGGGAAGCAAATGCATGGAACCTTCGCAAAACTGGATGAGAATCCATCTTCCACTCGAGCTGGGAATAGACTTTGTAAAAGATATTATGTAATGGAGTCTCGGGAAGCTCGAGACGCCTCCAGCGAAGCTGCTGGTGAATTAATTAAGTGCTTTAAATGGTCTAGGTAAATATTCCGGGGGGTGAGGTGGGGAGAACTGTTGGGGGCCGCTGTAGCTTGAGTTGCGTTTTAACTGTCCACATCCTGTATGTTTTGTCGCTCTGCAGTCTGTGCCGAGGTGCTACGTTAAGGGAGGGGGCGGATGGAAAGTGAATTTTTCTCCCTTGAGTAAGGCCGAATACTGGATTACTACAAGTCTTGACATGATTAGACCTGCATATCCCATGCATCATTAATGTCATCTGACATTGCCCTATTTTTCCCCAAGCTCATGGACAAAAGTGGTGGGTTTTAATTTTTTCATTTATTGTGAATGTGCTAATAAAGATGTTCTTTGTGTTAAACCAAGTAAAGAAGCAGCTGAAGTGATGCAAAATGTATCGTGTGGGGATTGTTTCTCATCTGTAGCTGTCAGAAAAGCTTCTCGAAATGATAGGCTCTGTAATGGCCCACCATTCACAGGATGTGTTACAGGGTCAATAATATTAGTGAATTAACAAAAAGTGACTTGGATCAGTGTGGGGGAAAAAAAAATCAGATCTTGTGGCAGGTGTGAGATGGGAATGGCCGGCCGACCTTTTGATCCAAGATGGTCTGGCTGCAGGAAGGTGGCAGCCAAGTGGATCTGAAAATCGTGACTAATGAACCCGAAGTTAATAGCAGGGCAGTGTAAGGAGAAAAGAAACAAAGATGCCTTTGACATCTTATGTTTGCAGAACTAATTTATACTTCTTATAAATATTTTGGATTAACCACTCTAATCCTAAACGGAAAAGCCAAAGATACCAGTGGAATAGTCCCCAGTCACTGGCATCAGAAAACTAAACATTTCTCCAATCATATTTCTTTGTCCTGAGGAGGGGAAGAGGCTCATTAATTATCACTGATTATCAGAGGGTAATAGAGAAAACATTCAACAGTGGAAAGGGGGGAGTGAGCACCCCATTTTCTGGAAGCATTTAAAGAGCTGTCGACATGACTAGTTTCCAGGGAGGTTGTAGAAACAATTCCTGCATTTGTGTAGGACATCAGGTTAGACAACCTCCAAAGTACCTCATACCCTAAAGTTCTATAATTATAAGTATTAAGTAGTAAGATCATTTAAAATATGCTAGATATTCTATTAGCAAAATGTAAGAAAAATAAAACACAACACTGTTAAACATGATCGTTTCTTGTACCCCAACAAGGCACCAGAACTCCACTGTGGGATTTGCCAACAAACTGTCATCATTGAGCTGTGTTAAAAGGCCTTTCCACTCTTGCAGAGGAGGTTATCTATATTTTTGTTCAAATGCAAGTATAAAGACATTATTAAAATGTAGCAAGTAACATTGTGGGACTCAACAGGAAAAGCCAAGGTCAGGCAATGGAAAAAAATACAGAAGTGAGAAAGCTACAGTAGGTTGAAAAAAGAGAGTAATAATCATTGCCATGGTCTTGCTTTTTTGTCTGTTTATTTTTAAAGGCAATATATTAAAGTTTAGGGAAAGCTAAAGATTGAACGCAGGCAAGGGACAATGTAGACAATCCATCGTTCCTGGGATTCTGGAGGTAGAACCTCCTGCAAGGTAGATAGACACAGGTGATAGTCTGACTTCTCATGGGAATTCAAGTCAGACTAAGTTGGATGTAACAGCTGAGAAAATTCAAGTTACATGTGGTCCTTTGCCATAGAATTAATAAACAAAAGAGAAAACAAGCATAGTTCCTTAAAGCCTATAACTAGTGGCAAATAAGAAACCTGCAGGGGTCTGGCAGCTTATCTGAAACCAGTGTGTGAACTAGGAGCTCAGTTACGAAATAGCTGTTTCCTCTCTGGGATCTAGGAGGGACCACAGGTGGCCAGAAGCCAAGGCAATGAGATTGGGGCTCAAACACAAAAGGATTCCCTCATCTTCAGAGACCAGACTAAGGATACAGAAGAGGTTAGTTGGGCCCAACATGATGACTACTGGGGGTCAAGGGAGAAAGAGGACTGGGAGGGATTACATAGACCCTGAAAGGCATGTACGAATATAAGAGAAGTATACACGGAATATGGTTTAATGCCTCCTCTTCTGGGAAGCATCTTGAGCTTATTCCCTTAGCTATTCTATAACATTTTATAAGTACTTCTGCTTATAACATTTACCATGTTATATTACAAATGTTTATATATATATATATGTATATATAAATAAAATATATAAATAAATATGTTGTATTGTAAGTCTTTCTCTAAATAGCTCTGATTCACCCCCATTAGATTGTCAGCTCATTGGCGAGGCCAGGACTTATAAGAATGCATGCATGCAGGAGTGAGTTGACAAAAGAGAAGGATGGAAGAATTACAAACAAAAAGATATTTGAACATTTCTGTCTGTGGCCCTTCTCTCTTGTTAGGAAATACCTCTTTAAAAAAAAAAGCACTATGGCTGGTTGGGGCAGGAGGGAGTCTTCCAAACTGGGGATAAAACAAAAAACCCACAGGTCCGAAAGGAGAAGGAATCAGAATATGTGGTTGGTGGAGGTCTGGAAGAAGAGAAAGTCCGCCCCCTATTGGCCATTGTGGGGGTCGGATGGGAGGGGTTTGCTAAATTGTTGAAAATGTCTGAGAAGCAAAGTGCCCAGCTGGGGGCCTAGCAGTAAGTGGAAATGAGAGGGCAATAGACAGACTGCTAGTGTTAGAGCCCTCCTCCTTAGATACGATGTCTAGCCCAGCCTCTCTACTGTAGTCAACTCTGGGAGGTGCGTGCTGTGCGTGTTTTCTCTTCCTGAAACTAAAATAGAAATGTAGAAGTTATCTTTTGAGTCAGATACACAGACTCTTAGAATTGAGTTGCAAAAAAAGTGTCATTGTTTTATAAAGATGTTGCATACGTACTAGAAAAATCTTTGAAGAAACCAGGACAACAGCAAGCCTGACTTCTTTCACCCTCTTCCCCCCACCTCTCTGCTCCCCCTCAACTGGGATCAACTATGCCTGGATTCTCAGTTATCTAGGCTTAGGCCATTTCAGTGACATAGGATCCCTAGTTTGGGGGCTAAGCGTCTGATCTTGGGCTCTGAACCTGGTACTTGGACTCATTTTTATTAAGGGGGGAGGCAGTTCCTGTCTTATCTGCCCTGCCCATGTATGGCAGCTGCTTCAGAGCTGGCAAGGATGTACACAGAACAGAGATTCTCTTTAAGGTTTGGCCTAGGATCCTGTCTCCCTTGTTCATCCCTTCTGAATCTGTTTCCCCTTCTGTAACATGGAGACCAGAATGCAGAGGACCAACCACACGGGGCACAGTGTGGATAAAATTGCTGTTCTCCTTTTCTGTTGTTATTTTTAGAGTCCTTCTCCTTGAGTGTCTCCTTGGGCTTTATGCTTGAGCTGGGATCCCTGCTCTGTGATATCTCAGCACCTATTCCTATGTAGCATCTGCCTGACCAGATATTTGCTTTTCTTCTTCTGATGGTTCAGTTGGTCCCACTTTGGCAGTCTGTCTAATCTTGGGCCATTTGTGATATTTTCTCGGACTCATTCCAGTCAAAGACTTATTTTCAAGGGTAGTCATTAATAATGATAATAATAATAGCTAACTTTATAGACTGTTTGCTAATAAGCACTTCATATGGCTTATGTTAATTAATCTACAGAATAGCCCTATAAGGCCAATGCCTTATAGTATCTCCAATGCGTCATGTTTCCTCCACTTTATAGTTGAGGAATCGCAGGTGCAGGAGGTTGTGTGATTTGCAAGGGCTCAGAGCTGTGTGAGTAGCTTTCTGGTTTGGAACCTAGTGTGTTAAACTGCCTCATGCAGTAAGTTGGGGAATGGCAAGTTGCTTTTCTTTGCAGTTTTATTGTTTTTTGTGGACCTACTTTATTTATTTTTATTTTTTTAATTTTTTTTTTGTGGTACGTGGGCTTCTCACTGTTGTGGCCTCTCCCGTTGCAGAGCACAGGCTCCGGACGCGCAGGCTCAGCGGCCATGGGTCACGGGCCGAGCCGCTCCGCGGCATGTGGTATCTTCCCGGACCAGGGCACGAACCCACGTCCCCTGCATCGGCAGGCGGACTCTCAACCACTGCTGCCACCAGGGAAGCCCTGTGGGCCTACTTTAAACTGTTAATATCTATGAGGGTATCTTGCCTTCTTCCCTAATTTGCATATGAAAAATAGTGATTAGTGTTTTTTCTAAAAATGGAAATAGCTCCATTGTTTTCCTAATTACTAAATTACAATATTTATGTAGTGTTTCCTTTATGCATATTGACTGACTGCCTGGCTATATTACCACTTCTAATCCTCACTCCAGCCTGATGAGGTAGGTACAAAATTACTTCCATTTTGCAGGTAGGGAACCAGAGACACAGAAAGGTTAAATAATATGCCCAATATCATATTTATTTAAAAGAAAAATTGGGATTCAAAACCAGGCAGTATGGCTCCAGAATCCACATTATGCAATACTACTCCTAATATATATTCTTTACAAATACATGCCCATTGAGGGGGAGGTTGAGAAAATATGTTTTTTTAAAAAAGAAAAAAATACCACCCATAATCCCACCGTTGAAATATTAACCACTCTAATAACATTTGTTATACATATTGAAGCCTTCTTTTCTCCTTTAAAGTATAAAATAAAAGATGGAATAGTCATCCTAATTTATAATTGCCTTTTCACTTATCTGTATACATAGCATATTGATCTTTAGGATCAATAACTGCATCCTTCTTACCACTGAGTATTATTTCATTGAATGGTTGTACTATGTTATATTTAATCATGACCTAATAATATACTTTTAGGATTTTTTGTTTGTTTTACATTTTCACTGTCATAAACAAAGCTGCAATGGGTTCCCACTTAGCCAAATTTTCAAATTGTCTAGTGATTTTCTTTGGCCAATTCCTAAATTGGAAGTGATAATTGTGGGTCCAAAAGTATGCTCTTTTTTCACAGTCGTTGCCAGATTGCCTTCTACAAACTCTTATCAGCACACATTCTCTCCAACACTTAGTGAAAGTGCTCATCTCCCCAGTGCAGAGGGCCCTTGGGTTAAAAACCTTTCCCTGTTTCTTGGAAAGCACGTTACATTGCAAAACTTTCTCTTTTTTTTAACTTAAAACATTTTTTTTTGCTTTCATTATTTTATTAGATCTTTTAAAATGTTCAACATTTGAAGACTTTAACTATGAATCATCAAATATTTTAACCTTACAAATTATCAGGTCATGTAACCTGGTAAATTATATGCAGTATGATTTTAAGGGAAAGTGTTATGTCCTTACTTAAAAATTTTCTCCCAAGAAAGGAGTGTTTTTATAAAACTGAACTAATGAAAGAGAATAAATGATTGAGACCCCTCCAAAAGGTAAGTCTATTTTAGTTGATATTCTGTGCTTATAAGCATTCTCAATGGCTGGAAAAAACAAGAGTAAGAAAATTGAGAAGAGAGGACCTAGGCCTGTACTATAGAGAAGAGGAGGGATTTCCACCTACTATAGTGCTACCCACCTCTGTCTTCTCTGTCTACCCAGCTGCCTGTTCATCTCCCTGCTTTCAATTGCCTGAAGATTCATAGATCCAAATTACAGATGCTTTTCCCCAAATCTAAATGTCATCTACGTTAAGAAATACAGTTACAGTTTTTCCAACAATGATGTCATTACTCAATACATTCTTAAAACGTTTACTTTGGAATTGCCTTGTGTAATCTCATGAGAAAATAAAACTCATTGTTTAATCGTCATATCTGACCCAACATATTATAACTTACTTTTTACAATATCAAATTCATCCTCTAAAGATGTAGATTTGTTGTGAATATTTAAAAGAACCAAGACATATTCCAGAGGAAACCTTTTTTAAAAAGTGTTTAAAAAATGGTGATCACTTCACAATATATACAAATATTGAATCATTATGTTGTATACCTGAAACTTATATAATGTTTTATGTCAATTTTATCTCAATAAAAAAAAGTGATAGGCATCAGTGGTTTTCATGGAACAAGTATACAGTTTTTCCAAGTAACTGCTGACAAGGAGACATCACTCATTTGAATGTAAATTCTGATATGATAATGTTCATCAGAATACTTATTTTTTATATTCATAGACTATATATCATATAGCTGTTTTGTCATTTAAATGAGAATTTATTACCTATTTTCTGGGGATAATGGTAGTGCTTACCAATATCTACATTCCTTCTTTTACTCTGGACACACAACTAGACAACACTTACCACTTTCTTTTCAGTAGATGGGGGCCACAGAATATACATGGAAGTGATGGGGATCTTGTCCAGACTGGCCTCTAATCCTGTGTGCTTTCCAAAATTCTGTGTACTTTTTTCTTCTCTCTCAGCTGGCTGGCTGCAGAGCATACCACAGGGGACTCTGAAGCCCTACAAGTATTTAGAACCATTAAATGGATAGATCCTGGGTCCCCAAATCACTGCATGAAGCAGACCTCCTGTACACAGACGCATTCACTACATCTACCTCATGGTATCTCAGGGGACTGTAATTTAGGTGAGAAATGAATCTTTACTGTGATAAGTCACTGAGATTTGGGGCTTATTTGTTACAGCAGTTAACCTATCCTAAATACTATTTTAGCTTAAACTGAAATAACATTAACCATTTATTCTTACATTAGCTATTATTATACATTCTCAGACAAGATGCAATTTTGACATGCACTCATAACTAACTTGCACTTGTTTGTAGACTGTATAATGAATGTATAATGATTAGGTTACCAATCCTGGCATTTAAAATATTTTCAGTATTATAGTGTTCCAAGAAGACCTTAGCATTTTGTTAGTACTGATTAGTGGCAATAAAATAAGTAATATCAAAACTTTCCACTTGTTCAAATGAGAGGGTGGCCATCTATATTATGTTACCCAGTGAGTTTTATTTCCTGAGCTTCCACAGTCTCAGACAGTCTCTGCCCATGACTTTATTGTGGGTCACCAAGATCCTGTCCTGTGCAACTCAAAAAAGAATGAGGCTCTTCAAACCCTCATTTTCCTTCTTTCTTCCAAGTCCTTCAGAACATATTACTTCCTCTCCAAGCCTCTTTTGCAAGGCTGCCCATGTGTGCTCCCCTTTGAAGCCTTCCCCACTAGTATCATCCTCATTGCATCAATATCCATAGGTTTATTATGGACTTTAAATCAGCACCTCCTTCTATTTCTCATTTGAACTTAAGGAATATTTTAATATTTTGATTTGATATTTAATATATTGATAGCATATCCATATTCTCTATCATTAATGTATCTTGATCATCTTACTGCCTGCATTATATGTTCTTCACTAGCTTTTTCAAGCTCAAACTTATGTTCATGGAACAAATCAAGTTCATTGACCAAATGCTAGTTGCCAGTAGGCTGTGACTGTGTAAGTGACTACTAGTCTGAGATTAACAAGAAAACTAGAAGATTGAGCTTGTAAGGCATGAAATGTCACAGGAAGAAAATATTCCACAGGAAGGAAAGAGATTCCAAGAGTGTCTTCATCATCAACTGATTATTGCCAAAGACCATGTCATGTTTCATATTAGATTTGCCAGGGAGAAAAGCTAGCCATTAATGCCAATCACAGGTGTTTGAAGAAGAGAAGTATCCATTTTTTTCCTTGACAAATTATTAACCAAATGAGAAATGTCTTCAATGATGATGAGGTATTGTGCCATAAAGTACTCTAATGGAAATAACTTTATCTCAGGAATCAGATTGTTCTGGGATCAAATTCGGACTGTGTTTGTCACTTGTCTATGTGACTTTGAATACGTAATTTAATAAGAGTTTCATTTTTCTCATCAGTCACTTGGGAAATTAGCACCTACAGGATTCAGAGCATATAATAAATTCTTAATAAGTCTTCTAGTATCTTTAATAATGGGATTTTTTTTCTTACCCTATAATAGGTTCAGATATTCACTAAAGGTTTGCTACTTGCAAAGCTTGTGAGATGGGGTCTGGTCTGTGGTTTACAGTAGTATTTCTGGCCTGTGTGAGGATCAAACCCAAGAACTTCACCTCATAGTGACTGTACGTCCTAGCAGTCTGTGCTTCCTCAAAAATGTCACTTTTCATGTCTGTCTCCCCACTTAGGGTGTGTGATTTCCTATTAGGCAGGATAGGAACTTAGAAGCTAGGAAGCTGGATCTCACATTCTTAACCCCTATTCTAACTACAAAAATAAATGTCACTTTTTTGTGTGCTTGAAGGGCCCACTGTCTAGGATGGGCAACTGGTGAATCAACTGTTCCAACACAGTGAAATAGAAGCTTACAAAATTAAGTCTACATGAGGAAATTGGAGAAAGTTTCACAAAACTTTTTCATGAGTGAGAAGATAGTTGGGTTGGATTTTCAAGGAAAAATAGATACCAGTTTTAGGGATTAAGAGAGATTCCAAACAAAGAAAACAGTGAAATGCTTAGAATAGGGCTTGGTATATAGTAGATGTTTAGGAATGTTGAAAGAAGGAAGAGAACCTATGCTTTTGCAACTAAAAAAAAAAATTAAGTTGGAGGCAACTGGATGGCTGGTGGCATATGTTAGGAGAAAAGTCCAGTAAGGTTGGGCTGGATAGTGAAGGCCCAAAATCTGTAGCAGAGAGTTTAGACTTCATCCTACAGGGAGTGTTTGGAAACTTCAGAGGCAAGTGACCTTATGGGATTCCTATTTTATAAACATACTATTTATTATTGATTTTAAGACACACTTTTAAAATATTTTAACAACTCTGAAAGTGAGATACAGCCCACCATTGATGGTGTGTCATAGATTAATTGGCAGTTGTTTATTTTCTTTCTCAGTGGTATATAAAATAATGTGGTTGCTTACAAGTGATGGCACCTTATATTTAATAAAAAGTTGAAATTATGGCAGCAGAGTAAGAGAGGAACAATGAATGGAAGCAAGAAAACTAGTTGGGAGGTGTGCCAAATAGCATAGTGATAATGAGTGGTAATGAGCTGTGACACAAAGCCAAACATGCCACAATAGATTTAGAAAAATGCGAAATAAATTAGGAGTTCCTGAGTTTAACGGGTTAGACTTAGCTTCTGGTTTTCCATTTTGTTATTTTGCCACATGGTGAGAACCTGAAAACAAGCTTCTAGCTTTTCATTAAAACCATATTTTCTCAGATGAATAACAAGTATAAATAGTATTACTTAGGGCTTCCCTGGTGGCGCAGTGGTTGAGAGTCCGCCTGCCGATGCAGGGGACATGGTTTCTTGCTGCGGTCCAGGAAGATCCCACATGCTGCGGAGCAGCTAGGCCCGTGAGCCATGACTGATGGGCCTGCGCGTCTGGAGCCTGCGCTCCACAATGGGAGAGGCCACAACAGTGAGAGGCCCACATACCGCTAAAAAAAAAAAAAAAAAGTATTACTTAGCACCTATTAGGCATCAACACTTTGTGAGGAAGGTAAAAGACCGTTGAAACTGGAGGCCCCTTCAGTACTGAGATTTCTTATAGAAATAAAGGCACTTTATAGAGGCTTGGAAGAGGTTTCAGAGATCCTGAAGTTCAACTCCTTCATTTTATCAATGAGGAAAATGAGGTCCTGAGTGCTAATGATCTTAAATATGCTGACGCTTCGCCATTTCATACATGCTGGGTCTAGCCTGGAGGCCTCTGCCACACGCCTCTGGGCTAGCAGGTTACTCACTTACCTCTGCATGTACTCTGACTCTAGTTATACTACGGAGCAGACAGTGTGAGAGGATCTTTTCCTCCATTTGCCACAACTTAGAGCTAATAAAGTTGTTATCAGTTCCTCTCTTTTTTTCTGACTCATTCTACAGTTGCAATCTTATTCCTTTTGCCTAAACACTTGGCTGTCTGTTATCCTAACCTCTGCTGATGAGTGATGATGCCTGGGGTGGGACTCTGTTGCCTGGGCATTTGGTGCCTGAGTTTTTGATGGGCACCAGCTGCTTTTCTGTGCAGCAGCTACTACCATTCCACCCTGAGGCACTTCACCTGGTCTGAAAGTACAGTCTCTAGAAAACAGAACTCCCCACATTACCGTTTTTTTTCCCCTCCATCTGCCTCTAGAGTGTTTGCTAGGTGGACCTGTTGAATATTTGCTCCTTTCTCCAAGCCCCCAACTCTGAAACCCTTATTTAATATGAAAACCACTTTCTTATCTCTAAGAAACAGTATAGATTTGTCTAAGAAACCAGTAGGATGTGTGGGGCTGCATCCCTTCTTATTGGTTGGGCCAACTTCTCTGTTCACTGTGGACCCCTTCTAATTGTCCTCATTGGTCAGGCATTTGTTCTGATTAATCAATCAGTGCCCAGGCAGTTTAGATCCCAAATATTTTTAACATCTCCTCTGCTTCCTTGTTAGGTTCTATTAATTAAGCACATGGAACCGAGTAGATGCTAAATGCTTTTGATATCTTAACGATTTTAATCCTCATAGCAATCTCATTAAAGGGTATGATCAAACATATTTTTATAGAAAAGGAACTGAGGCTCAGAGAAATTACCTGACTATCCCAAGGACATAAGCCATGTGCCTGAGTCAGGATTTAGATCCAAGTCCTGGTGACTTCATGCATCACTATGATGCTGTAGTACCCTCTATCTAGTACCAACTCATCATACATTGAGTCTGATCTGTTTGTCTTATTCCAGGATCAGAATGTCTCGGCTAGGCTGCTTGGTGCTTCCATGTCCTTACTCACAAAGATTAGAGCAGTGGCCATTTACCTATTCAGAGCCATGAGTTTACCCAAGCCTTCCAACCTAGCTTCTAGGTCCCTCTGCATCCAACTCACCTGGTCCTGCTCCCCAACTTGCTAAATCCTGCTTAGGTGATGCCTAAACTGTTTATGTCACTGTCAGACCTGTGTAAGGATTTGAAAACCTTTCCTTATTCTCTTGCTGCAATATCCTAAAAGCCACAAGAGGACTAAGAAGAGAATTTCCTTTGGTTTCTGATTTGTTTCTTACTCTAGAACTCTCTTTTAAGTTTTAAGTTCCTAAACTGAAATTTGAGGAGTCTAAGCACATCATCAGGATGGTTTACCTGCAAAGAGAGCAATAAAACATACATTTAAAAAATGTTTTAAAGTAGAACTGGTGGTTTAAGTTTGAGCAGGTCATGAAACTATACAGTATTGCACTTAATAATAGCTAATATTTATTGAGCACTTAAAATGTTCTCAGTTCAATTCTAAATACTTTATGTAATGATACATATTCTCATTGAATTCCCAACAACTCTATGCAGTAGGGACTATCACCTTCATTTTATAGATGAGGAAACCAAGGCACAGAATAGTTAAGTAACATGATTTTGGTCACCCAGATTTTGAATGAAAGAGTCAAAATTTGAGGATAGGCAATCTGATTCCAAAGCACAGGCTCTTAGTCAAGCCTAAGGATTATAATGTTTTACTTAAACAAATATAGACAAATCAAATATACAAATGAGTATTGTTTTTCAAAGCACTCATGCTGTCACCTTGGCAAAACAAACCCAATTTCTAAGAATGTTGCCATTTCTCAAAATATTTTGGAACTGACCTCTGATCCAGTTAAAGTCTATGAGGAAACTATACTCATTAGGCTCATACCTGGAGCCTTGGTTTTGATTAAAAAACAGCCTTACCTTATTATAAAAATTGTGCCATAAATCAATAAAATTGATGACGTTGCCTCCCCCAAATGGAAATATATAAGGACAGGTAACTCCCAAAAGAAGAAATATAAATAACCAATAAACATATGAAAAGATGTTCAACCAAATATAGTCAAAGACATGCAAATTAAAATAGTGAGAAAACACTTCATCAATCAGATTGACAAATATTTTTAAAGATTGGCAATATCCAGGATTAGCAAGGATGGGAGTAAGGAATACTTTCATGAATTATTGGTGATAGCATAGCTTGGTACAATCTTTCTGGAAGGCAGTTTAACAATACATCTCAAAGTATTAGCTGGGTGTATCCCTGATCCAGATTTGAGTTTATTCTAAGAAAATATTTCTTATTCTAAGAAAATTTATTATTTTAAGAACACTTTCTAAGAAGAGAATAAGGTCAAGTGTACACATAGCTAACAACCAGGATGTTCATCATAGTCTTGTTCATAGTTGAAATATTGAAAATAAACTAAATGTCCATGAATGGAGTGCTGATTAAATAAATCTATGTAATGGAAAATTATAGTCATTAAAATGATGATGTGGTTCTATTTTTATTGTATTGGAGAGATATCCACATCTAGTGTTGATTTTTAAAAAAATAAATTTATTTATTTATTGGCCTTGTTGGGTCTTCATTGCTGCGCGCGGGCTTTCTCTGGTTGTGGAGAGCAGGGGCTACTCTTCATTGTGGTGCACGGGCTTCTCGTGGTGGCTTCTCTTGTTGCAGAGCACGGGCTCTAGGCACACGGGCTTCAGTAGCTGTGGCATGTGGGCTCAGTAGTTGTGGCTTGCAGGCCCTAGAGCGCAGGCTCAGTAGTTGTGGCACAAGGGCTCAGTTGCTCCGTGGCTTCTGGGATCTTCCCAGACCAGGGCTTGAACCCATGTCCCCTGCATTGGCAGGTGGACTCTTAACCACTGCACCACCAGTGAAGTCCCTAGTAGTGATTTCTTTAAAAGCAAGTAATGATACAACAATTATGGTGGAATCTCATCTTATCTTGTTTTGTTTATATCTGTATCTCCATTAACCATTTCTTAAGACACAAACACATATAGATAATATTCTGGAAGAGCTATTTACTAATATATTAAGAGTGATTATATTTGTGTGTTAGGATTTTGTGCAATTTTTTATGCCATTATTATTTAATGCAATTTATTTTTATATGTTATATTTTAATTTTACAATATTCTGTTTACATAATTAGGAAAAATTAATTTGTTTACATGGGGAAAAAATTACTATTACCTAGCTAGATCATTCACAATCTTTACCAAACATGGTCTTCAATAATTTTGGACTATATTCAAGACAAGAAATACACTCACAGATAAAGTGAGCTTGTCTCAACTAAAGACATTCTTTTGTTATGTGAAACACAGATCAATCTCAAAAGAGAATTTACAAAATTGTTTCATAATGTCATTGAAATAAGGCTCTCCACATGGTGATGACAATTAAGTCTCAATATTTATTTGAAGATATAATTTTGGATTGTTTGTTAACAAAATCATCTCACCACTTTTATTGTTGTGCCTCATATACTCTATTTATTTACACCAGTTTTCATAAAAAATTTGAGAGAGCTGAGCCCTAAAGAAATTGTCTCACCTGGTGGATGAACAAGCTGTAATTTCTTTAGCTTTGGCATGTAATGGTAAATGAATGCATATTTTTACTTGCTTGACCAAGCTCAGGAATCTGCAAGTCTGCTAACATTGCATTATGTGGATGGTGCCCTGAATAATACCATGTGCCCTGTCGCAAAAGCTGAGGATGCGCTTGTGGAATTTATTTTATTCCGATTTATGAGGACTGCTGCACACAAATAGATTATTGTAGTGTCTGTGATTAATGGGACACCACATGGCTGCATGGACTTCATAAATCACTTGATGCAATGTCTGAGTGAATTTTACTTGCAAAATCAGTTTCAGTCAGCTTGACTCCAAAACTGGGTAAAGCAGAAGGTTGTGTCCAGTTGTGGGAGGTATTGAGGTGGTGTAGCAGTCAGTGCTGGGTCAAGTTTTATGTCTTTTGTTATCAGTGATGTGGAAGAGTGAATAAGCAGCACGTTAATTAAATCTGCAGATGGAATTGGAAATGTCACAAATGCTGAGAAGGCCAGGGAAATGATACAAATTGGCCTAAAGTGATAAGTGGGGGTTGGAATAAAGGCCAAAAATACAACAGACCTGAGCATGCGTGCACACATGTACACACACACGAATCAACATGTGATTAAAGAAATCAGTTAATTTTATAACTCTCCTAAGATCCTGAACATCATAAGAAAACAGTTTGGGAATAATGAATAGGAAAAAAGAATGACTACAGGGTTTTATTCTAAGATCAATATTTAGCATTTGTTTTGTTTTTAAAATAATGATTTTATTGATTTTCTGATACATGGTAACAAATATTCATCATAAAAAATCAGAAGCGGGCTTCCCTGGTGGCACAGTGGTTGGGAGTCTGCCTGCCAATGCAGGGGGCATGGATTCGTGCCCCGGTCCGGGAGGATCCCACATGCCGCGGAGCGGCTGGGCCCGTGAGCCATGGCCGCTGAGCCTGCACGTCCGGAGCCTGTGCTCCGCAGCTGGAGAGGCCACAGCAGTGAGAGGCCCGCGTACAGCAAAAAAAACAAAAAAAAATCAGAAGCTACAGATCAGCAACAAAAAATATTCTCTATAATCCCATCATTCTGTGGGATATATAATCATATATACATATATATATGTATAATAAATGAGAAAATTAGATCATATTGTATGTTCAATTTTTTATCCAACTTTATTCATGTAAGAATACTTCTTTTTTTAAAAGGCCAGGTTCCTGAGAAACTTGCTCTATACCCACCTTTTTCTTGCTCATTGAATTTGTTCCCTTCAATCTTAGTAATTAGAAACTCAAAGAAAATGACAGAGGGCTAATATTTGTAAACACTAAAGCTGGAGAGGAGAAAAGAAGAAAAAGAATTTTCTTTGAATACTCTGCCCGCTCCTTAGAAATTCCTGACACAACCAGCTATCCATCTATTTCTTTTAGCCCTCATGGGTCAGCCTTTCACCAAGGGAACAGTCACAGAATTCCCCCCATCTCTCCTGACCTTGCAGGGAGGCTAGCCCTCTGATCCTGAGAATTTTTGGCATTTCAGCAGAATCACTATTATGAACTGAGGAACACTCCTATGTCCACAAACAATTTAAAAGGAGGAGAAAATTCTCTACAGTAAAGATTATTCACAAGTGTTGAGGAAGGTGAGTTAATCTAAGACAAACGTCCTTCATAGGGTAGAGCTGGGGGAGGGGTGGAAGGAGGGGAGGAAGAGGAAGAGAGAGAAGGGAGGGTGGGAGGAAAGAAGAAAAACAGAAATGAAGAAAAGTCTGCTCCCCCACCAAAATATAGCTCTGAGCTTGCATGAATGTGTATTTAAGATGGAATTTCTTCACTAAGGAAAACTGAATAAATGAAATAAAAGTCTAATTCAAACAAACATAAGCAGAATCTGAATCCTATTTTGAATCAGACCTGAAAGTGCAGGGAGAAGATGGATTAATCAAGGGAGAACAAAATCATCCTTGGAGTTAATTCTGGAGTCTTGAATTTGTTATCAGGTACTCTTAACAGGAAGTCAGCTTCCCCTTTCCCAGCTCTGGGTTCGTGGTGAGGAGGGTTGCACAGGCTGGCCTGGGCTAACTGGTCCTCACTCACAGTGGCCAAACAAAAGAGAAAGAGCCATGGTTGGGAGTCTATGTATACTGGATTCCAGTTTTCTCACCAACTACCTGGTTGTCATTAAACAATTCCTATCACATCTTTGGGTCTCAGTTTTCTAACTTGTGCAGTGAAATTTTCGCCTTGGATCATCTTTAACATCCTCTACAGTAGACCTGTGGTACTAAATCTTGGTTGCATGTTAGGACTACTTGGGAGTTTTCAAACCCCACCATGCAAGGTTCTCCCTCCAGATCATTTACATCAGAATCTCTGAAGTGGGACAAGTGTCAGTTGTTTTATGCTCCCTGGGGAATTCCAATGTGTTGCCAAGGTTGGAAATCTCTAAACAGTACTAGATAATTTTTGATTCTGAAAATAATAAGAAAAATAATAGCTAACTTTTATTGCATGTTCACAAGTGCCAGAAGCACTTTACATACTTTGCCTCATGTAATCCTCACAAGGACCTCGGGAGTTAAAACTTACCATTTCTCCAATACTACAGGTACTGAAATTGAGGCTTAGAGTGGTTAGGTAATTTGTTGGAAGTTACCCAGCTAGGAAGTACACAATTTGATCCCAGAACCCAGGATCCTGCCTCCTAAGCGATACTGCACAGCCTCTTATAAGTGGAGTTAGGCCTTGGAAATTTTGTAGAATTTCCATTTTATTTTCCATAAAATAAAACTGGTTGAGAATATTTCATTCTGGTTCTGTTTCCTGTCTCTACTTCTAACTTTGTAATTCACTACCATTTTCACTCAAAGTGCTATAGGGGCTGGGTTCTAAACCATCTGTAACAAGTATTGCCATATATTCTGGTAACTAGTACTCACATACTCCTTACTATGTGATAGCCACTATCCTAAGTGTGTTTTGTGTTTTTGTGTATTTTTCAAAACTGACCACAATATGTTGAAGCTCCTCTCATCAGGAAGTAGTCTTTTTCTTTACATCTTGATTCTGGACTTGGCCACATGGGTTGCTTTGGCCAAAGAGATATTAGCAAATACGACACAAGAAAAGGCTTGGAAAGTGCTTGGGTATTTGTGTGTGATCTCACGTTTCCACCCTTAGAACCCAGATGCCACATGAAGAAGTCCAGAGCAGCCTACTAAGTGCCAGAGATACACAACTGAGTCACCCACGCCAAGTACAAGACATGCAAGTGAAGCCAACCAGCCCCAGCTGACTGCAAGCTGACTGCCAGCTCATGAATGAGCCCGGGGAGACCAGCAGAAGAACTGCTTAGCTGAGCCCAGGGCAAATTTTCAACCCAAATAATCATGAGCTAATAATTCTTGTTATAAAGTATTACATTTTGAGGCAGTTTTTAATGCATCAAAAGTTAACCGATATACATATATTAACTACTTTATTTCTCATACAAGACTGTGAGGTAGATTTTGTCTTTATCCCCATTTTGTAGATGAGGAAACTGAGGTGCAGGAAGGTTAAGTAATTTGTCCAAAGTCACTTAGCTGATAAGTAGTTGCACTAGGTTGTGAACCCAAATAGACTGGCTCTAGAATCCATGCTCTTAACCTCCGTGCTATGCTGTCCTATAAGTGTACATCTTATAAGTATATGCTTTCCTGCATTCATTTCCAATGACTTAGAGAAGGAACAGAAACAAAAAGAGGAATTTATCACAATTTCCCTCCCTTACATTATTATTCTAGTGTTCTGTTCTCTTTCTTTCCTTCACTCATTTGTTCTGTCAGTATTTATTAAGCTTCTACTATTTTCCTGTGTCAGCCACTAGGGCTATAAATATGAATCAGACACATTCCCTGCCCACAAGGAGATCACCTTTTATTGGGGGAGACAACAATGTCAATAAATAATTATAACACAAGATGAGGAGTGCTATTATATGGACTTTTAGAAAGCCCTGTCATGGTGCAAAGGTGAGATGATTAGCTTTCTCTAAGGGGGATGAGGGAAGTCAAAGCTTGTCGACCATCATCATTATTACTTTTATTGTTTTTCTCATGTACTCCTCATGTATTCACTTTTTAAAAAGGGAATGCTTCTTTATTAACACTGATTTTTATTTTTCCTATCTTCCTCTCTTCCCCTTCCTTCCTTCCTTCGTTCCCTCCTTCCTTCCTTCATCTTCTTTCCTTTCATTCTACCTCTTTCAAATATCTATTCAGTACCTACTTTGTTGCCAAGCACAATTTCTCAATGAACAAGACAGACAAGCTCTCTGCTTTCATGTAGCATATACTGAAATGGATGGAGACAGATCATAAAGCCGCAAGAAACATTCTTATTGGTAATAAGTGCTTTACAGAGACTTAAAACGGATGATATGATGGTCATCTCAGATAGACCAAGTGGCTGCTTTAGATGGAATAGTTAGAGAAGATCTCTTTGAATAGGTAATCTTTAAACTGAAATATGAATGACTACAAGTGAGTCATTCAAGTATGAGACATAAAAGTATTTCTGGCAGAGAGAACAGCTAGTGCTAGTTCCTAGGCTGAGAACAAGTTTGAAGACTTGAGGGCATTGTGGGGGGATGGGTAGAGGAATGGGGAAGAAAAGGGGGAATCAGATATAGTGAGGAAGGGACAAGATTAATGGGCTGGAGGTCTCAATGAACTGCTGGGATGGGTGTTCAAGAGCAGGTGACTCTAAGGATAGAAGGCTGTGAGCAAAGAATAGAATGCTTGAAATTGAGATTTCAGACCTATAGTGATGACAAGGTGAAGGGTATGAACATGACAGTGAGTGGGTGAAAAGGGATGGAGAAATAGATCATTGGATGCAAAGAGGTTATTAAAACTGAATTGGTGGCCCAAGATTTATTAAGAAAAAAATTTAGAAAAATTAACAAAAAACTCATTAAGAGCACTCAGCTGAGAACTCTTAAAAGGTATTTTCATGTGGCACAATGATATAATCTATCATGGCAGGTTGCAGACAAATCCTCATTCAAACTTGTACCTACTGTTCTCAGGACCCTTGTAGCTTAGCCTCAAATAAGAAATGGGAATAGTTTTGGGGGTTTAATTTCAATTCAAAAATTGAAAAAGATATGAGTTGGAACCAGTCAAGGTAGGGCTTTTTAAAAATTATTTTTTATGAGGCCACAGTTTGAAAAGAGAAAGTATAACCTATGGCGGTCATTAGCAATCAATTCAGATCCCACTACCTTTTTTTTTTTTTTTTTTTTTTCGGG
>NW_006796238.1:777088-810643 GCF_000442215.2 Lipotes vexillifer
GCATCGGCAGGCGGACTCTCAACCAGTGTGCCACCAGGGAAGCCCTGAGGCACTCTTCATCCATCCCTTAGAAACCACAAACTTGCTGACTGGCTCAAGTAAAATCATATGTGAAGATATAAATATATTTTAGGTAACATGAATTTTTCTTTAAACAACTTTAATTGGGTAGTATTTTAAAATATTTTGAAGGTATCTTTTCTCATAAAAGCCTACAAAATTTTGTTGCATATGTTAAAGATATATTACATTTATCAAAGATTTTTTTAAAAATCAAAAATGCCCCATACCCACAAACTCATAACCCACATATCATCTTTTGCCTTTTTCCAAGACACCTTATTCTATCAGAAGTCATAATAAAACAAATCCAGTGGTACTCAGAAAATTTTGACAAAGAACTTCCTGAATTAGAAAGACAGTAGAATTTCAGATATTCTTGGAAAAATCATGTGCAAATTACCATATTAGGACAATCATATATATGAAAACACTTCATAGAGGAAAAAAGGAGTTGATTATTTGATACTACAAAGTATTGTGGGTGAATGTTTGGGTTCCCCCCACAACCCCCATTTCATATGTTGAAGCCTTAATTCTCAATGTGATAGTGTTTGGAGATGAGGCCTTTGGGAGGTAATTAGGTTTAGATGAGGTCATGAGGGTAGGGCCCTTATTATGGAATCGGTGCCTTTGTAAGAAAAGGAAGAGAGACCAGAGCTCTCTCTCTGCCATGTGAACTCCCAGTGAGAAGGCTGCTGTCTGCAACCTAGGGAGAGAGCCCTCACCAAGAATCAAATCTGCTGGCACCTGGATCTTGGACTTCCCAGGCTCCAGAACTGTGAGGAAAAAAAAAAAAAAAGTCTGTTGTTTAAGCCACCCTGTCTGTGGTATTTTACTATGGCAGCCCAAACTGACTATGACACAAAGCAATTCTTTACTTTAGAAGATGAAACTCTTATTTACAAAAGGATTTATTTTATGCACCTTTATAAAGCAAGCTTCCTTAATACAGTGATACAGGTACTTGGTCTACAATATTCTTTGGGGCACACTTCTTAAGCATCTGAATATTCATTTGACAGTATCTTGACAGTATTTATTTCGTTTCTACAATGTGCCCTCACTATGCTAGACTGGGTATTTCATTTAAGATGAGACACCATCTCTGCCCACAAACAGCTTTTGGTTTGTGAAGAAGATGTATAAGCTGACAAGTCAAAAACAACATCACAAGTGGTGAAATAAGAGTTGTGAACAAAGTACCCAAAGGAGAGTACAGGTAACTCAGCGTGGAGGAGGTAGAAAGGGCCTTACTGAAGGCATGGAAGTAGTTGGATTGAGTCTTGAAAGACTAGCTGACATTTGCCTGCTGGAGAAGCAGGAAAAAGAGTGATTCAGGCAGAGGAAATAGCAGGTGCAAAGGCACTGAAGTCAACAAGCAAATTGGCAGAAGTGTAAGGCTGGGGCTGAGATGGGCAACATTGATGAAGTTCAGGATATAGATTTGTTACAGCCTGTGGTGGGCTTTGAATGTCATGCTAAGAAGTTTGCATTTTGTCCTGCAGAAAACTGGAAGTCTTCCAGAGTTATTAAGCAGAGGATAATATCAATTTTTTTCTTTAGGAAAATAACTGGCTGCTGTGTGGAAGATGGGCAGCAAGAGGGAAAGACAGATGGCACAGATAAGAGTGTGGAGACCTGTGCTAATGGGCACCATGCCTAGAGGTTTCATATGTAGATTTTACCCTCTGCTGTCAGGTCAGGAGTTGCTGTAGGCAGGAAGGTAGGTTAGAAAGGACGCATGAAAGTGGCTATCATAAGTAAACAGGTCAGCGATTGAGCCCAGCAAAGTGGGTAAATACAGAATATAGTATGCAGGGATGAAGTCTGGTCCAGAGAGGCCAATGGAGGCTGGAATCAGGAACCTAACCTAGTAGAAAAGAAAATGACAGAGACAAAAAACAATGGAACAGGAATCCAAGCCAGAGGGTCTGGGAGAGAGATGACCAGAGTTTAGGCAAGAGGTCTGACTTTTAAAATGGCACCAGATAATAAACATGTCAGGGCTTCTGAAAATTTAGTGTGCATCAGAATCACCTGGACAGCTTGTCACAATACAGATTCCTGGGCCCCACCCCAAGAAGTTCTGATTCTATAAAGATTTGGAGTAGGGTCTAATCTGCATCTCTACAGGTACCCATGAGATGCTGTTACTACTGGTCTATGGACTAAATTTTGAGTAACAAAGCTCTAAGGGGACTTCAAGTTCTAAAATTACCTTAATTGTTCTCAGGATTTAAAAACATCTGAACCTTCAGGGGTAGACTTTAGCTACCAGACTGGAGAGAGGTCTGAGTGGATGGAGAAAGGCCACTTCCTGACAGCCCCTGTGATCTGAGAGGCACCACAGCAAAGTAGGCAGCTGTACATCAAGACCGAATGAGACTTGATTAAAAAAATTGTTTGTTTGGTTCCTCTTCTCTGCAGGCAGCTGCTAGGAAATGAGACTAATGGTTGTTTAAGGAAAAGTGAGAGAAAGAGGCAGGCCTAAGCAAGCACTACACAGAGGGTGCCTCTTTGGAAACTGGATCTGTCAGGCTGGGAGCTGTGGGTCCTGCCCGTCCAATCCTTCACTGCTCCAGCAACCCCACACTGGGAACATATGGGCCTCTCTGGGCTGGCTGAACTCACCTTATTCTGAAGCACCTCCCCCAGCTTTCTGAGGCCTTAAAAGGGAATGAAGGGTTTTGTTGCATTATTAAAAAGAAAAAGAAATTAGGTGAAAATAATCAAATTCTTGAATTGATTAAATTATGGTGCATCTTTTAATATGACAGACTGAAGAGGCTTCCAGAAACTAGGCCAAATTTTCTGGAGAGTTGCCAGTAATCATATGGCATGAATACATATATAAGCAAGATGTTAATGCTCAACAATTTTTTTTGTCTCCAGACTTAAGCTGTGAACGTAACAGTAACACTGAAGCCATAACCAGTACAACCCAAGCAACAGATGGCAATTTGCTTAAATTGCAAGATAGATTTGAAATTGGAATTGATTAAAATACGTGCCTATAGTAGATGAAAAGGAGTTGATTCATTTCCCAAGATCCTTCAAATATGGAAATTATTAATCAGTGAGTCAGCTACTTTATCACTAGTTATTAGCACGTACAAACACAAATTCCTCTAACGTTCCTACTTTTGTGACAAAAATTCCTTTAGCTGCATAAGCAAACAAACACTCCACTTCTGCATCCTTGAATGAACATAAAAAGTAATCAGAGCAACAGCAACTAGAACTGCACAGGGTATGTACTAGGTACTGCATAGGTATTTGTTGAACAAAGGAATGCATGAATGAATGAATGCCAAAGCAGAAGGTGGAGGTCATTGTCAGCCTAGCACTAGACTGGGACTACAAAAATGGAGGAAGTGTTCATTGTTTGGCTACAGAGCTTCCCATTTAGAAAGTGGGAGATGAAGAAGGACAGGAAAGAAAGAGGTAGCAGGGAGGGAAGGAGAACAGGAAAGCCTGGGTATACTGGTCAGGAGGGGCTGGGGAGACCAGGAAGTTCAGCACAACAGAGACTTGAATGACTGAACTCCTGATGAAAAACCCTCTAGCAAAGTAGCTCTTTAGACAAGAAATGGAATACAATCAGCATTGATATAAACAAGCTCTTGGTTCTAAATATTTGGCAAGCAATAGCTGCAAATCTCAAAGGTGAGTGGGAAAAGCTGGATTGGCTGTATTGGAGGTTTGGGAGCCTATCTTGAAGGCTCCTGGGAAAACTATGAAAGTTTGAAGTGTTGAGGCTACCAATTTATTCAAAAAGTGTTTATTGATCTCCTACTACGTACAACCATTTTGCTTTGCACAGAAATGGATAATATGGAATTCCTGTCCTCAAGCATCACACAGTCTCTATGGGGAGAAAATATATGTTCAAGAATAATTATCTAACAGGACAAACTTTGATAAATGCCCGGAAGTATGAGGATAATTTAGAATATTCATCCAGGGGGAGACCTTCAACATGGTGGAGTAAGACGTGGAGATCACCTTCCTCCCCACAAATACATCAGAAACACATCTACATGTGGAACAGCTCCTACAGAACACCTACTGAACGCTGGCAGAAGACCTCAGACCTCCCAAAAGGCAAGAAAACCACCCACGTACCTGGGTAGGGCAAAAGAAAAAAGAAAAAACAGAGACAAAAGAATAGGGACAGGACCTGCACCTCTGAGAGGGAGCTGTGAAGGAGGAAATGTTTCCACACACTAGGAAACCCCTTCACTGGCGGAGACAGAGGGTGTGCAGGGGGAAAGCTTTGGAGCCACAGAGGAGGGCGCAGCAACAGGGGTGCAGAGGGCAAAGTGGAGAGATTCCCGCACAGAGGATCATGCCGACCGGCACTCACCAGCCCGAGAGGCTTGTCTGCTCACCCGCCGGGGCGGGCGGGGGCTGGGAGGTGAGGCTCGGACTTCGGTTGGATCCCAGGGAGAGGACGGGGGCTGGCGGCGTGAACACAGCCTGAAGGGGGCTGGTGCTCCACAGCTAGCCGGGAGGGAGTCCGGGAAAAAGTCTGCATCTGCCTAAGAGGCAAGAGACCATTGTTTCGGGGTGTGCGAGGAGAGGGTATCCAGAGCACCGCCTAAACGAGCTCCAGAGACGGGCGCGAGCCGCAGCTATCAGCGTGGACCCCCGAGATGGGCATGAAACACTAAGGCTGCTGCTGCTGCAGCCACCAGAAAGCTTGTGTGCAAGCGCAGGTCACTATCCACACCTCCCCTTGTAGCCCGCCACTGCCAGGGTCCCGTGATCCAGGGACAACTTTCCTGGGAGAACACATGGCGCGCCTCAGGCTGTTGCAACGTTACGCTGGCCTCTGCCGCTGCAGGCTCGCTCCGCACTCAGTACCCTTCCCTCCCCCGCGACCTGAGTGAGCCGGAGCCCCCAGATCAGCTACTCCTTTAACTCTGTCCTGTCTGAGCGAAGAACAGACGCCCTCAGGCGACCTACACGCAGAGGTGGGGCCAAATCCAAAGCTAAACCCCGGGAGCTGTGCGAACAAAGAAGAGAAAGGGAAATTTCTCCCAGCAGCCTCAGGAGGAGCGGATTAAATCTCCACAATCAACTTGATGTACTCTGCATCTGTGGAGTACCTGAATAAACAGTGAATCATCCCACAATTGAGGGGGTGGACTTTGGGAGCAACTGTAGACTTGGGGTTTGCTTTCTGCATCTAATTTGTTTCTGGTTTTATGTTTATCTTAGTTTAGTATTTAGAGTTTATTACCATTGGTAGATTTGTTTATTGATTTGGTTGCTCTCTTCCTATTATTTTATATACATATATATATTTTTTCCTTTATTTCTTTCTGTGAGTGGTTATGTGTATGCTTCTTTGTGTGATTTTTTTTCTGTAGAGCTTTGTTTTTACCCTTTGTCCTACAGTTCTGTCTGCTAATTTTTTGTTCTTTTTTTATTACTTTTTAATTTTTGATAATTTAAAACATTTTTATTTAATAACGTTTTAATTTTATTATTTTATTTTATTCTTTCTCTCTTTTTTTCTCCCTTTTCTTCTGAGCCATGTGGCTGACAGGGTCTTGGTGCTCCAGCCAGGTGTCATACCTGTGCCTCAGAGGTGGGAGAGCCAACTATGGGACATTGGACCACCAGAAACCTCCCAGCTCCATGTAATATCAAATGGCGAAAGCTCTCCCAAAGATCTCCATCTCAATGCTAAGACCCAGCAACACTCAAAGACCAGCAAGCTACAATGCTGGACACCCTAAGACAAACAACTAGCAAGACAGGAACACAACCCCACCGATTAGCAGAGAGGCTGCCTAAAATTATAATAAGGTCACAGACACCCCCAAACACACCACCAAATGTGGTCCTGCCCACCAGAAAGATGGGAACCAGCCTCATCCACCACAACACAGGCACCAGTCCCCTCCAGCAGGAAGCCTACAAAACTCACTGAACAAACCTTAGCCACTGGGCACAGACATCAAAAACAACAGGAACTACAAACCTGCAGCCTGTGAAAAGGAGACCCCAAACACAGTAAGTTAAGCAAAATGAGAAGACAGAGAAACACATAGCAGATGAAGTAGCAAGATAAAACTCATCAGACCAAAGAAATGAAGAGGAAATAGGCAGTCTACCTGAAAAGGAATTCAGAGTAATGTTAGTAAAGATGATCCAAAATCTTGGAAATAGAATGGAGAAAATGAAAGAAACGTTTAACAAGGACCTAGAAGAACTAAAGAGCAAACAAACAATGATGAACAGCACAATAAATGAAATTAAAAATTCTCTAGAAGGAATCAACAGCAGAATAACTGAGGCAGAAGAACGGATAAGTGACCTGGAAAATAAAAGAGTGGAAATAACTACTGCAGAGCAGAATAAAGAAAAAAGAATGAAAAGAATTGAGGACAGTCTCAGAGACTTCTGGGACAACATTAAACACCCCAACATTCAAATTATAGGGGTCCCAGAAGAAAAAGAGAAAAAGAAAGGGACTGAGAAAATATTTGAAGAGATTATAGTTGAAAATTTCCTTAATATGGGAGAGGAAATAGTTAATGAAGTCCAGGAAGCGCCAAGAGTCCCATACATGATAAATCCAAGGAGAAACACACCAAGACACATATTAATCAAACTATCAAAAATTAAATACAAAGAAAAAATATTAAAAGCAGCAAGGGAAAAATAACATACAAGGGAATCCCCATAAGGGGGATTTCTTTCAGCAGAAACTCTGCAAGCCAGAAGGGAGTAACAGGACATATTTAAAGTGATGAAAGGGAAAAACCTACAACCAAAATTATTCTACCTAGCAAGGATCTCATTCAGATTTGATGGAGAAATTAAAACCTTTAATTTCAAAAGCTAAGAGAATTCAGCAACACCAAACCAGCTTTACAACAAATGCTAAAGGAACTTCTTTAGGCATGAAACACAAGAGAAGGGAAAGACCTACAATAACAAACCCAAAGCAATTAAGAAAATGGTAATAGGAACTTACATATCGATAATTACCATAAATGTAAGTGGATTAAATGCTCCAACCAAAAGATGTACACTGGCTGAATGGATACAAAACAAGACCCATATATATGCTGTCTACAAGAGACCCACATCAGACCTAGGGACACATACAGACTGAAAGTGAGGCAATGGAAAAAGATATTCCATGCAAATAGAAGTCAAAAGAAAGCTGAAGTAGCAATTCTCATATCTGACAAAATAGATTTTAAAATAAAGACTATTACAAGAAACAAAGAAGGACACTATATAATGATCAAGGGATCAATCCAAGAAGAAGATATAACAATTGTAAATATTTATACACCCAACGTAGGAGCACCTCAATACATAAGGCAAATGCTAACAGCCATAAAAGGGGAAATCGACAGTAACACATTCATAGTAGGGGGCTTTAACACCCCACTTTCCAATGGACAGATCATCCAAAATGAAAATAAATAAGGAAACACAAGCTTTAAATGATACATTAAACAAGATGGACTTAATTGATATTTATAGGACATTCCATCCAAAAACAGCAGAATACACTTTCTTCTCAAGGGCTCATGGAACATTCTCCAGGATACATCATATCTTGGGTCACAAATCAAGCTTTGGTAAATTTAAGAAAATTGAAATTGTATCAAGTATCTTTTCCGACTTCAACGTTATGAGACTAGATATCAATTATAGGAAAAAATTTGTAAAAAATACAAACTCATGGAGGCTAAACAATACACTACTAAATAACCAAGAGATCACTGAAGAAATCAAAGAGGAATTCAAAAAATACCTAGAAACAAATGTCAATGAAAACACGACGACCCAAAACCTATGGGATGCAGCAAAAGCAGTTCTAAGAAGGAAGTTTATAGCAATACAATCCTATCTCAAGAAACAAGAAAAATCTCAAATCAACAACCTAAACTTGCACCTAAAGCAATGAGAGAAAGAAGAACAAAAGTTAGCAGACGGAAAGAAATCAAAGATCAGATCAGAAGTAAATAAAAATTAAATGAAGGAAACAAAGCAAAGATCAATAAAACCAAAAGCTGGTTCTTTGAGAAGATAAACAAAATTGATAAACCATTAGCCAGACTCATCAAGAGAAAAAGGGAGACGACTCAAATCAATAGAATTAGAAATGAAAAAAGTGAAGTAACAATTGACACTGCAGAAATATAAAGGATCATGAGAGATTACTACAAGCAACTATATGCCAATAAAATGGACAATCTGGAAGAAATAGACAAATTCTTAGAAAAGCACAACCTTCTGAGACTGAACCAGGAAGAAATACGAAATATAAACAGACCAATCACAAGCACTGAAATTGAGACTGTGATTAAAAATCTTCCAACAAACAAAAGCCCAGGACCAGATAGCTTCACAGGCGACTTCTATCAAACATTTAGAGAAGAGCTAACACCTATCCTTCTCAAACTCTTCCAAAATATAGCAGAGGGAGAAACACTCTGAACATCAGTCTACGAAGCCACCATCACCCTGATACCAAAACCAGACAATGATATCACAAAGAGAGAAAACTACAGGCCAATATCACTGATGAACATAGATGCAAAAATCCTCAACAAAATACTAGCAAACAGAATCCAACAGCACATTAAAAGGATCATACACCATGATCAAGTGCGGTTTATCCCAGGAATGCAAGGATTCTTCAATATACGTAAATCAATCAATGTGACACACCACATTAACAAATTGAAGGAGAAAAACCATATGATCATCTCAATAAGTGAGAAAAACTTTCAACAAAAGTCAACACCCATTTATGATAAAAAGCCTCCAGAAAGTAGGCATAGAGGGAACTTACCTCAACATAATAAAGGCCATATATGACAAACCCACAGCCAGCATCATTCTCAATGGTGAAAAACTGAAACCATTTCCACTAAGAGCAGGAACAAGACAAGCTTGTCCACTCTTACCACTGTTATTCAACATAGTTTTGCAAGTTTTAGTCACAGCAATCAGAGAAGAGAAAGAAATAAAAGGATTCCAAATTGGAAAAGAAGAAGTAAAGCTGTCACTGTTTGCAGTTGACATGATACTATACATAGAGAATCCTAAAGATGCTACCACAAATCTACTAGACCTAATCAAAGAATTTGATAAAGTAGCAGGATACAAAATTAATGCTCAGAAATCTCTTGCATTCCTATACACTAATGGTGAAAAATCTGAAAGAAAAATTAAGGAAACACTCCAATTTACCATTGCAACCAAAAGAATAAAATACCTAGGAATAAACCTACCTATGGAGACAAAATACCTGTATGCAGAAAACTATAAGACACTGATGAAAGAAAATAAAGATACAAACAGATGGAGAGATATACCATGTTCTTGGATTGGAAGAATCAACATTGTGAAAATGACTATATTACCCAAAGCAATCTACAGGTTCAATGCAATCCCTATGAAACTACCAATGGCATTTTTCACAGAACTAGAACAAAAAATTTCACAATTTGTATGGAAACACAAAAGACCCCACATAGCCAAAGCAATCTTGAGAAGGAAAAACAGAGCTGGACGAATCAGACTTCTGGATATGAGACTATACTACAAAGCTACAGTAATTAAGACAGTATGGTACTGGCAGAAAAACAGAAATATAGATCAATGAAACAGGATAGAAAGGCCAGAGATAAACCCACGCACATATGGTCACCTTATCTCTGATAAAGGAGGCAAGAACATACAATGGAGAAAAGACTGCCTCTTCAATAAGTGGTGCTGGAAAAACTGGACAGCTACATGTAAAAGAGTGAAATTAGAACACTCCCTAACACCATACACAAAAATAAACTCAAAATGGATTAAAGACCTAAATGTAAGGCCAGGTAGTATGAAACTCTTAGAGGAAAACATAGGCAGAACACTCTATGACATAAATCACAGCAAGATCCTTTTTGACCCACCTCCTAGAGAAATGGAAATAAAAATAAAAATAAACAAATCGGACCTAATGAAACTTCGAAGCTTTTGCACAGCAAAGGAAAACATAAACAAGAAGAAAAGACAACCCTCAGAATGGGAGAAAATATTTTCAAAGGAAGCAAATGACAAAGGATTAATCTCCAAAATTTATAAGCAGCCCATGCAGCTCAATATCAAAAAAAGAAACAACCCAATGCAAAAATGCACAGAAGAGCTAAATAGACATTTCTCCAAAGAAGATGTACAGATTGCCAACAAATACATGAAAGAATGCTCAACATCACTAATCATTAGAGAAATGCAAATCAAAACTACAATGAGGTATCACCTCACTCCAGTCAGAATGGCCATCCTCAAAAAATCTACAAACAGTAAATGCTCAAGAGGGTGTGGAGAAAAGGGAGCCCTCTTGCACTGTTGGTGGGAATGTAAACTGATACAGCCACTATGGAGAACAGTATGGAGGTTCCTTAAAAAACTAAAAATAGAACTACCATATGACCCAGCAATCCCACTACTGGGCATATACCCTGAGAAAACCATAATTCAGAGTCATGTACCACAGTATTCATTGCAGCTCTGTTTACAATAGCCAGGACATGGAAGCAACCTAAGTGTCTATCAACAGATGAATGGATAAAGAAGATGTGGCACATGTATACAATGGAATATTACTCTGTTATAAAAAGAAACGATATTGAGTTATTTGCAGTGAGGTGGATGGACCTAGAGACTGTCATACAGAGTGAAGTAAGTCAGAAAGAGAAAAACAAATACCATATGCTAACACATATATATGGAATCTGAAAAAAAAATGGTTCTGAAGAATCTGGGGACAGGACAGGAATAAAGACGCAGCTGTAGAGAATGGACTTGAGGACATGAGGAGGGGGAAGGGTAAGCTGGGACGAAGTAAGAGAGTGGCATGGACATATATACACTACCAAATGTAAAATAGCTAGTGGGAAACAGCCACATGGCACAGGGAGATCAGCTCGGTGCTTTGTGTCCACCTAGAGGGGTGGGATAGGGAGGGTAGGAGGGAGATGCAAGAGGGAGGAGATATGGGGATATATTTATATGTATATCTGATTCACTTTGTTATAAAGCAGAAACTAACACACACTTGTAAAGCAAAGAGCCGTGTGCATCAATGAAGATCCCACAGGCTGCAACGAAGACCCGACACAGCCAAAACTAAATAAAAATAAATAAATAATAAGTAAATCTTAAAAAAAAAAAAGTGTAGAGGACGGATATCTTTGTCTTATTCTTTTTTTTTTTTTTTTTTTTTTTTTTTTTTTTTGGCCCTGCTAAAGCTTGTGGGATCTTAGTTCCCTGAACAGGGATTGAGCCTGGGCCCTCGGCAGTGAAAGCACACAGTCCTGACCACTGGACCACCAGGGAATTCCCTCTTTGTCTTATTCTTGATTTAGGGTGGAAGCTTTCCTTCTTTTTCCATTAAGTATAATGTTAACCATGGGTTTTTCATAGATGATCTTTATCAGGTTGAGGAAGTTCCTTCTATTCCTGACTTGTTGAGCATTCTTATTCATGAAATGGTGATTGATCCTGTCAAATGCCTTTTCTATGTCTATTGAGATGATCATGTGGGTTTTATTCTATATTCTTTCTATTAATATGGTATATTACATGGTTGATTACTATATATCGAACCAACCTCGCATTCCTGGGATAAATCTCACTTGGTCATGGTGTACTTTTTATATGTTGCTGGATTCAGTTTGCTAGCATTGTTGAGGATTTTTGCATTGATATTCCTAAGAGATATTGGTCTGTTGTTTCTTTTCCTGTGACATCTTTGTCTAGTTTTGAGTCAGTAATACTGGTCTGATAGAACAAGTTAGGAAATATTCCCCCCTCTTCTATTTTGTGGAAGAGTTTGTGAAGAATTGGTGTTTGTTCTTCTTTAAACATTTGGTAGAATTCACCAGTGAAGCTGTCTTATCCTGGGATTCCTTAGTGGGAAGGTTTATTTATAATGTATGTGTGTATGTATTATTACTGATTCAATTTCTTTACTTGTTATAGGTCTATTTAGATATTCTAATTCTTCTTGAATCAGTTTTCGTAGTTTGTGTCTTTCTATGAATTTGTCCATTTTATCTGGGTATCTAATTTATTGGCATATAATTTTTTTGGTATTACCTTATAATGCTTTTTATTTCTGTAAGGTTGATAGTAATACTCTCTGTTTCATTTCTGATTTTACTAATTTGAGTCTTCTTGCTGTTTTTTGGCCCAGTCTAGATAAACATTTGTAAATTATGTTGATCCTTTCTTTTTTTTTTTGAAAGAGATATATGATTTTATTTTAGAATTTACATGTTAGACTAAAAGTGTTATTAAAATTTTCTTATTAGATCTCCTTTTAATTTGTTTACATATTTTTTTGGACTCCCTTCTGTTTATTTTTTTTATACAGGAGGTTTTTATTAGTTATCTATTTTATACATATTGGTGTATATATGTCAATTCCAATCTCCCAATTCATCCCACCACCCCCACGCCCTGCATTGATATTTTCAAGGAATTGAATTTTAATTTTATTGATTTTCCCTGTTATTTTTCTGTTATTTATTTCATTCATTTCCACTTCAATCTCTATTATTTCCTTCCTCCTTTTGCTTTAATTTGTTGTTCTTTTCTTAGTTTCTTATGATGGAAGGCTAAGTTTTTGATTTGAGATCTTTCTTCTTTTAAAATATAGACATTTACAGCTATAAGTAACCCTCTAAGCACTACTTTCACTGTTTCCCATAATTTTAATATGTTGTATTTTCATTTTCATTCATCTCAATATATTTTCTCATTTTTCTTGTGATTTCTTCTTTGGCCCATTGATTATTTAGTAGTGTGTTGTTTAATCTCCACATGTTTGCTAATTTCCCAAATTTCTTTCTGTTATTGATTTCTAATTTCATTCCATCATGGGTGAAGAATGTATTTTGTAATATTTTTCTTTGTATTGTAGTTTATATTATGGTCTAACATACAGTCTACCCTGAAGAATGTCTCATGTACATTTGAGAAGGAAGTGTATTCTGCTCTTGGATGAAGTGTTCTATAGATGTCTGCTAGCTTTAGTTGTTTTACAGAATTATCCAAGTCTTCTATTTCCTTGTTGATCTTTTGTCTTGTTCTTTCCATGATTAGAAGTGAGGTATTTAAGTCTCTAACTATTATTATTAAATTGTGTATTTTCTGCTCAATTCTATCAGGTTTTGTTCATGTATTTTGGGGCCCTGTGATTTAGGAATTTTAATAGGTAAAGAACATCAGGAAATGCATGTTCCCCACACACACACATATATACACAGACCATGTGTGTGTGCACTTACAGACACACACACACACACTCCTTTTTTTTTTTTTTTTTTTTTTGGGGGTACGCGGGCCTCTCACTGTTGCGACCTCTCCCGTTGTGGAGCACAGGCTCCGGATGCACAGGCTCAGCGGCCATGGCTCACAGGCCTACCCGTTCCAAGGCATGTGGGATCTTCCCGGGCCGGGGCACGAACCCACATCCCCTGCATCGGCAAGAGGACTCTCAACCACTGCACCACCAGGGAAGCCCTAATTAATTAATTAACTGAAGAACAGGGAGTGAAGGAGTGCATGCACCCAGGTCATTAAAAAAAAAAACTTATTAAGATACTGATTAAAAATAAGGAAGGTCAGATATGTCCTTATTTTATTCCATTTGAAATTATTATTTCTTTAAAAAGATTTTGCCAACAACCATATCCCTAACCACATGGTCAAATGCAGTTTCCATATTAGTTTTTAAAATGGAGAATCTCTATTGAGCTAATGCAGTATAGGCCATAATTGGCTGATCTTAGAGTCAAAAGTGCTCTACAGGACAAAATAGTATGTTGTTTTAAAAAGATTTTACTTTAAGGTGACAGGGAACATAAAACCGTAGAGAATAGAGGAAGAAATGTGTCTAAAGCTTTCTTGCTCTTTGGATTGAAAAGGTTTGAAGTTCATCAGGAAGGGGTTGAACAACTTATAAGGTAATGTGTTAGGAGAGGTATATTCCAAGTCCAATTAGGTAGAGTTACACCTGTAGAAATTACAAAGAGAAACACATTTTTGCAAATCATTAGGGTCCATCATCCAATTTTGTGACAGAAAATATTCTGTGGATCCTCTTTGGACGGTTCTTAAAAATCAACTATAAAATATAATGAAATGATACCAGGTCCCAGGTAAAAAAGGAGCCTGGGACCTGCAAAGTTTGGGGCCAGTTAACCTTTAGTTTATAAGTTGGGAAAACCAATTACCCCAGGTTTTACTAGAATTTGAGCTACTTTAAATTCTCCCACAAAATTCTTTCCTTCAGTTATTATTTTCCAGAATTTTCTGCCATTACCTGTTTTGGTGGCCAAATTCAGTCATATTTATTGTATCTGACATTTTTTAATCCTCAAAATGGAGGTTTTTAAAATTTTTTTTCTTTTAATAAATTTATTTATCTTTGGTTGCATTTGGTCTTCGTTGCTGCACGTGGGCTTTTCTCTAGTTGCGTTGAGCAGGGACTACTCTTCATTGTGGTGCGCGGGCTTCTCACTGCGGTTGCTTCTCTTGTTGCAGAGCACGGGCTCTAGGTGCGTGGGCTTCAGTAGTCGTGACACGCGGGCTCAGTAGTTGTGGCACACAGGCTCAGTAGTTGTGGCTCACGGGCTCTAGAGCACAGGTTCAGTAGTTGTGGTGCATGGGCTTAGTTGCTCTGCAGCATGTAGGATCTTCCCGGAACGGGGCTTGAACCTGTCTCCCCTGCATTGGCAGGTGGATTCTTAACCACTGCGTCACCAGGGAAGCCCCAAAATGGAGCTTTAAGATTTAAATTTGATAAATTTTAAAGGGCTTCCCTCAATTTTTACTTGTCAGGTTCCCTAAAAAGAAGTCCTTGGGCTTCCCTGGTGGCGCAGTGGTTGCGAGTCTGCCTGCCGATGCAGCGGACGCAGGTTCGTGCCCCAGTCCGGGAGGATCCCACGTGCTGCAGAGCGGCTGGGCCCGTGAGCCATGGCCGCTGAGCCTGCGTGTCTGGAGCCTGTGCTCCGCAACGGGAGAGGCCACAGCAGTGAGAGGCCCGCGTACCGCAGGAAAAAAAAAAAAAAAAGAGTCCAAATCCAAAATTTTCTGGATCCCACTTCAGAGATAACCTATTGATAAAAGGAGGAAGTAGAAACTCCTTTCTTACAGAACCATGGAGGAATTTTAAATGTCTCCTGGATAGCAACAGATCATCAGGATGAGCTGAAATGTCCTCATTCCATTATAAATTTCTTAGCCCCCTAAGTTCCCCAGTCCAATCAGGAATACAGATGGGCAACTGGAGAGGTCCACCCAGGTGCGGTTTTAAAGGCAGAGTGGGAACTACGTGGGAATGAACTGTGGCATGAACTCAGAAGAATCTAGCCACAAAAGCCATTGCTCCTTTGATCTGTTGGGTTGGATACTGTGCTTTGTTGCTGCCTTGAAGATTCCAGATTTGGACAAATCATTTTTCTTGCACATTGGAATCACTATGCCTTTCCACTCTGTGACTTCTACCCACTCCTCAAATATTAAATATTAATTTCCTCTATGATTTGACAATAAGTGGATATGTGGCCAGAAAGTCGTGGTATTGGAATCAAAACCAGTTAATGACTCAGTTTGTTCACAGCTTAGGGATGTGTGTGTGGGAAGGAAAAAAGGCTCTTTTACAGATGCTCAATCCGCACACGTTCAGACTTCATTACTCTTGCTGCTAAAGGCGTTCTGGAGACCACTAGGTGTCACTCTGCACAGATCCCTACACTTGCAGATGCAGGCAAGAAAGAACTTGATTCCTTGGTAAAGCTGTCCTCCTTTTCTTTAGGAGACAGAAAAAATTCTGCACACAAGGAGTTTAATTCCGCCTTTCTCATCAGGAAAAGTCTTTAACTTCTCTTTTATTTGGATCTGAAGGAAAACTTTCTTGAGTTCCCTCCCCTCATGTCTCTTTTTCTCTTAAGTTTAAAGCTAAGGAAAAGCTTTTCCTTTTTTTTTTTTTAATGAAGAAACACATATTGAAAGCTAATGAATCCCATGTTTTATGAGTATTGTGGAGGTGGGGGTCACATAATCAAACATCTCCTGAGACTCATCAGCCTTTTTGGGCAGAGCAAGCTTTAAGAGAGGGGGCCACAATTATGGTGCGATTTGAAGCCATGACTGTATTTCCCCTTTTTCAAATATCCACTTCATTAGTGAGTCCTTTCTATCTGTATCACAGTTTGCACTAGTCTTACTCCGGGTTGGGCACATTATATAAGTAAGAACATTGCTATTTAGATGTATATTTGTTCTATGGCACCCCTCACAAGCACATTAATGTTAAATTATGTAAGTATATTGAGTTAAAATTATATTATCTATATGTCCTTTTGAAAGACACAGAGAGTGTATATTTAAGGGTAAATTGTTTCAAATAATAAAGAAAAAGGAAGAAGGGATAGGTCTTGATTAAGACAAATTGGACAGGATTGGGCCACAGGAAATGTCGAGGCCAAGTAGATCAGGGAGCGTAGAGGGACATTATCTATCCTTGTTTCAAAATTACCTCTCTCTTTCTTTTTGCATTTCCTGGCTTGTTATAGAAGATACAACTCAGGAACAGCCAAATGGAAGCAACACATATGGCAAGATATGGGGCTGGTGGCATGCAGAACTTCTGTGCCCTCTCTGGGAGAACCACTCTCCCAGCACCTCAATATGTTCAGCAACCTGGGATGTCTCTGAACCCCATCATTTAGAGTCTTTATGGAATCTTTGTTACACACTCATGACTGATTACATCATTGGCCAATGATGATTAACTCAACTTCCAGCCCTTCTCCCTTCTCCCAAGATCCAGGGTGGGGTGAGGCTGAAAGTTTTAATCCTCTAATCAAGCCTTGGTCTTTTGGAGGACCAGCCCTCATCCTGAAGCTATCTAGAGGCTCCCAATCACCTTATTATCACACAAAAGACACTCTATCATCCTACCCTATTTCTCTCTTTTTATCACCATTCCATGAACACCCCTTCTCTCTCATCTAATTTGGAAGACACAAAATGTTTGGGTTGTATTTCATAAAGTAGTTGATAAAGTGCTCAAGAAAAGCAAAGTAATATATAAATTGTCTACCATGCTCTGGATGCATATTTTGTGCATTTTGAACATGAATGCATTTCAATTATCCTTCTGTAGTAGAGTAGGAAAATAAAATACAAAGTCTTAAGTAATTTTCCCAAGTTCCCATAGCTAGAATGAAGCAGAGCCAAGGCTAGAAGAGAGTAGAACCTTTATTTGGCCTTAAGGGGATACTCTGTTTGGATAAACCTGCACAATAACTTAATGATACATGTATGAGGGCATTTCTTGCAGCATTGTTAAATGGGAAACCTAGAAACAATCTCAGAGTCCATGAGTTGGGTAATGGTTGAATACATTATACACATGTTATAAAGAATAACATAATTCTATAAGTACTTGAAGGGAAAATTTTCCAAGCTAGGTTATAAAATGAAATGGTAAGATGCAAAGGATTATATACAGTATCATCCTATTGATTTTAAAAAGAGGATAAACACACACACACACACACACACACACACACAATTGTATTCTCTCTGAAGGCAGACTTTCTTTCCTTTTGCTCACTGATGTAATCTCATTGTCTAGAACGTTTCCTGGTGTGGTGATAGACCCTAAGGTGACCCCTAATTATTATTCACTTAGCATTCACATCTTTGTATAATCTCTTTCCCCTTGAGTGTGGATGGGACCTGTGAGTTGCTTTTAATCAACAGAATACAGCAAATATGATGGGCTGTCATTCTCATGATTATATTTGATTAGGATACATTAAATATAAGACTTTGTTAGCAAAGTGGAGCTAGAGATTCTTTTTGCAGTCTTGATGAAGTAGGCGGCCATGTTAAGGAAGCCCAGGAGGTAAGGTTTATAATATCTATTCATGTTGTTGTATATGAGTTCAGTTCCTTTCTGTTGATTAGTATTCTATGATATGACTGCATTGTACTTTACAGAACCTTTCACCAGTGATGGACACCCAAGTTGCCTCTATTTCTATGCTATCGCAAGTGATATCTTGGTGAGTATCTGTGCAAACATCTCAGTATGGGATGTGGGCATATGGGATATATGTGCAGGACTGGGATTGCTGGGCCATATGTAATATGGTAATTAATTTTACTAGGTACTGCCAGGTTGTTTCTGGAATGGCTATACCACATAGTATACTTATAGCAGTGCAGGATGGTCCAGGATGGTCCTTGTTTTCTCATGTCTTCCCCAATACTATTTTTTTTTTTTTTTTTTTTTTTTGGGGTCCTCGGGCCTCTCACCGTTGTGGCCTCTCCCGTTGCGGAGCACAGGCTCCAGACGCGCAGGCTCAGTGGCCATGGCTCACGGGCCCAGTCGCTCCGCGGCATGTGGGATCTTCCCGGACTGGGGCACGAACCCGTGTCCCCTGCATCGGCAGGCGGACTCTCAACCACTGCACCACCAGGGAAGCCCTCAAAGATATGTTTTTAAAGATGAAAAATACAGGGCTTCCCTGGTGGCACACTGGTTAAGAATCTGCCTGCCAATGTAAGGAACACGGGTTTCAGCCCCGGTCTGGGATGATCCCACATGCTGCGGAGCAACTAAGCCCGTGCACCACAACTACTGAGCCTGCTCTCTAGAGCCCGTGAGCCACAACTAGTGAAGCCCGTGTGCCTAGAGCCCGTGCTCCGCAACAAGAGAAATCACTGCCACCGCTACGAAGAGTAGTCCCGGCTCACCGCAGCTAGAGAAAGCCCGCGTACAGCAATGAAGACCCAATGCAGCCAAAAATAAATAAAATAATTTTTTTAAAAGATGAAAAATACAAATACTCAAAAGTTCCAGACATTACTGTACCCAAATTTAAAAGATAGGTTATTTGAATATTTTTTGTTTCACTTCTGTTTGCTGTTCTCCATGGACTTCTTTACTGATTGTGAAAGAAAAATAGGGTTGTGAGAATGGGGAAGTTTGAAATACTGCACTTAAGTGTCAGGGAAACAGGCATGTGTATGTGTACACATCCTGCACACACACACACAAAGGGGGAAAGGAAGAGAGATGAAAGAGGTGAAAGTGGAAGGGAAACAAGAGTGACATGTAAGAACAAAGGGAGATGTTTTTTCTTTAAAATGTTGATTGGAAGTGACAGTGATAAGGGTAGGGGATGATGAATGAGATTCTTAATATGAGCTTGTATATATGTGTGGAGTGGTGGGGGAGGCAGGACCACTGACCAACTTCTGCTTCAGCCCGCTGCTTAAGCCATTTCCGAATATAGAACAGAGCATTGGAGATTTACCTCATCTAAAGAGTAGTAATTAGTGCCATTGTTCTTTTGTGCTTGGGGAGAGTAGGAAAAGGTAGAATACAATGACTGAATTAACCATTAGGGTCATGTCAGCATGACTAATTTCTTCCTTGCTTTTTTTCCTTTACAACTAAATGGTCCAGGTGCTAGAAAAGAAACTTGTAACCAGAATCTCCTCATCATCAAATATTATGTTTTAATTGCTAAGCATGCCAGGTTTAAATAGTTACCACCCAATCTGCTTATCTGAAGCACATAAAACAGGTATTTAAAAGAAATTAAGGCCTATATAGGTTTTTCCTGACAAATTTTGCTTGAAGAATGAATTCAAAAATAGCAATTTCTCTTTTACCAATTATGACTGATTTAAGCATAGCTGTCTTATAGAAATCAGCAGCAGGGAACATGCCTTTTTTATTTTGAATTTTATTTATTTATTTTTTATACAGCAGGTTCTTATTAGTTATCTATTTTATACATATTAGTGTATATATGTCAGTCCCAATCTCCCAGTTCATCACACCCCCACACCCCAACTTTCGACCCTTGGTGTCCATACGTTTGTTCTCTACATCTGTGTCTCTATTTCTGCCCTGCAAACCAGTTCATCTGTACCATTTTTCTAGCTTCCACATATATGCGTTAATATATGATATTTGTTTTTCTCTTTCTGACTTACTTCACTCTGTATGACAGTCTCTAGATCCATCCACGTCTCTACAAATGACCCAAATTCATTCCTTTTTATGGCGGAGTAATATTCCATTGTATATATGTACCACATCTTCTTTATCCATTCGTCTGTCAATGGGCATTTAGGTTGCTTCCATGACCTGGCTATTGTAAATAGTGCTGCAATGAACATTGGGGTGCATGTGTCTTTTTGAATTATGGTTTTCTCTTGGTATACCCCCAGTAGTGGGATTGCTGGGTCATATGGTAATTCTATTTTTAGTTTTTTAAGGAACCTCCATACTGTTCTCCATAGTGGCTGTATCAATTTACATTCCCACCAACAGTGCAAGAGGGTTCCCTTTTCCCCACACGCTCTCCAGCATATGTTGTTTGTAGATTTTCTGATGATGCCCATTCTGACTGGTGTGAGGTGATACCTCATTGTAGCTTTGATTTGCATTTCTCTAATAATTAGTGATATTGAGCAGCTTTTCATGTGCTTCTTGGCCATTTGCATGTCTTCTTTGGAGAAATGTCTATTTAGGTGTTCTGCCCATTTTTTGATTGGGGTGTTTGTTTTTTTTTTATATTGAGCTGCATGAGTTGTTTATATATTTTGGAGATTAATCCTTTGTCCATTGATTCATTGGAAATATTTTCTCCTATTCAGAGGGTTGTCTTTTCATCTTGGTTGTAGTTTCCTTTGCTTTGCAAAAGCTTTTAAGTTTCATTAGGTTCCATTTCTTTATTTTTGTTTTTATTTCCATTACTCTAGGAGGTGGATCAAAAAAGATCTTGCTGTGATTTATGTTAAAGAGTGTTCTTCCTATGTTTTTCTCTAAGAGTTTTATAGTGTCTGGTCTTACATTTAGGTCCCTAATCCATTTTGAGTTTATTTTTGTGTATGGTGTTAGGGACCATTCTAATTTCATTCTTTTAAATGTAGCTGTCCAGTATTCCCAGCACCACTTATTGAAGAGACTGTCTTTCTCCACTGTATATCCTTGCCTCCTTTGTCATAGATTAGTTGACCATATGTGTGTGGGTTTATCACTGAGCTTTCTATCCTGTTCCATTGATCTATATTTCTGTTTATGTGCCAGTACCATACTGTCTTGATTACTGTAGCTTTGTAGTATAGTCTGAAATCAGGGAGTCTGATCCCTCCTGCTCCATTTTTTCCCTGAAGACTGCTTTGGCTATTCGGGGTCATTTTTGTCTCTATACAAATTTTAAGATTTTTTGTTCTAGTTCTGTAAAACATGCCACTGGTAATTTAATAGGGATTGCATTGAATCTGTAGATTGCTTTGGGTAGTATAGTCATTTTCACAGTATTGATTCTTCCAATCCAAGAACATGGTATATCTCTCCATCTGCTTGTGTCATCTTTGATTTCTCTGATCAGTGTATTATAATTTTCTGAGTACAGGTCTTTTACCTCCTTATGTAGGTTTATTACTAGATATTTTATTCTTTTTGTTGCAATGGTGAATGGGATTGTTTTCTTAATTTCTCTTTCAGATTTGTCATCATTAGTGTATAGGAATGCAAGAGATTTTTGTGCATTAATTTTGTATCCTGCAACTTTACTAAATTCATTGGTTAGCTCTAGTAGTTTTCTGGTGGCAGCATCTTTAGGATTCTCTGTGTATAGGATCATGTCATATGCAAACAGTGACAGTTTTACTTCTTCTTTTCCAATCTGTATTCCTTTTATTTCTTTTTCTTCTCTGATTGCCGTGGCTAGGACTTCCAAAATGATTTCGAATAATAGTGGTGAGAGTGGATATCCTTGTCTTGTTCCTGATCCTAGAGGAAATGCTTTCAGATTTTCACCATTGAGAATGATGTTTGCTGTGGGTTTGTTGTATATGGCCTTTAATATGTTGAGGTAGGTTCCCTCTATGCCCACTTTCTGGAGAGCTTTTATCATAAATGGGTGTTGAATTTCATCAAAAGCTTTTTCTGTATCTATTGAGATGATCATATGGTTTTTATTCTTCAATTTGTTAATATAGTGTATCACATTGATTGATTTGCATATATTGAAGAATCCTTGCATCCCTGGGATAAATCCCACTTGGTCATGGTATATGATCCTTTTAATGTGTTGTCGGATTGTATTTGCTAGTATTTTGTTGAGGATTTTTGCATCTATATTCATCAGTGATATTTATCTGTAATTTTCTTTTTCTTCTTTTTTAAAAATAAAATTATTTATTTATTTATTTTTGGTTGCATTGGGTCTTCATTGCTGTGCACGGGCTTTCTCTAGTTGCGGTGAGCAGTGGCTACTGTTCATTGCAGTGTGCAGGCTTCTCACTGTGGTGGTTTCTCTTTTGGAGCATGGGCTCTAGGTGCGCAGGCTTCACTAGTTGTGGTTCATGGGCTCACTAGCTGTGGCCCGTGGACTCAGTAGTTGTGGCTCATGGGCTCTAGAGTGAAGGCTCAGCAGTTGTGGCATACGGGCTTAGTTGCTCCGTGGCATGTGGGATCCTCCCAGACCAGTGCTCAAACCCATGTCACCTGCATTGGCAGGTGGATTCCCAAACACTGCACTACCAGGGAAGCCCTTTGATTTTCTTTTTTTGTAGTATCTTTGTCTGGTTTTGGTATCAGGGTGATGGTGGCCTCATAGAATGAGTTTGGGAGTGTTCTTCCCTCTGCAATTTTTTGGAAGAGTTTGAGAAGCGTGGGTGTTAACGCTTCTCTAAATGTTTGATAGAATTCACCTGTGAAGCCATCTGGTCCTGGACTTTTGTTTGTTGGAAGATTTAAAATCACAGTTTCAATTTTTTTACTCACAAGTCTGTTGGTCTGTTCACATTTTCTATTTCTTCCTGGTTCAGTCTTGGAAGGTTATATCTTTCTAAGAATTTGTCCATTTCTTCCAGGTTGTCCATTTTATTGGCATAGAGTTGCTTGTAGTTATCTCTCGATCCTTTGTATTTCTGCAGTGTCAGTTTTTACTTCTCCTTTTTCATTTCTAATTTTATTGATTTGACTCCTCTTCCTCTTTTTCTTGATGAGTCTGGCTAAAGGTTTATCAATTTCATTTATCTTCTCAAAGAACTAGATTTTAGTTTTATTGATCATTGCTATTGTTTTCTTTGTTTCTATTTCATTTATTTCTGCTGTTCTTTATGATTTCTTTCCTTCTACTAAATTTGGGTTTTGTTTGTTTTTCTTCCTCTAGTTCCTTTAGGTGTAAGTTTAGATTGTTTATTTGAGATTTTTCTCAAATTTGAGATATTTCCTGAGGTAGGATTGTATTGCTATATACTTCCCTCTTAGAACTGTTTTTGCTGCACCCCATAGGTTTTGGATCATTGTGTTTTCATTGTAATTTGTCTCTAGGTATGTTTTTATTTCCTCTTTGATTTCTTCAGTGATCTGTTGGTTATTTAGTAGTGTATTGTTTAGCCTTCATGTGTTTGTTTTTTTTACGTTTTTCTCCCTGTAATTGATTTCTAATCTCATAGCACTGTGGTCAGAAACAATGCTTGATATGATTTCAATTTTCTTAAATTTACCGAGGCTTGATTTGTAACCCAAGATGTGATCTATCCTTTGTGACCGCCTGGAGGGGTGGGATAGGGAGGGTGGGAGGGAGGGAGACGCAAAAGGTAAGAGATATGGGAACATATGTATATGTATAACTGATTCACTTTGTTATAAAGCAGAAACTAACACACCATTGTAAAGCAATTATACCCCAATAAAGATGTTAAAAAAAAGTTATTAAGAAAATTAAAAAAAAAAAAGATGTGATCTATCCTGGAGAATGTTCCATGTGCACTTGAGAAGAAAGTGTAATCTGCTGTTTTTGGATGGAATGCCCTATGAAAAACAATTATATCTATCTGTTCGAATGTGTCATTTAAAGCTTGTGTTTCCTTATTAATTTTCTGTTTGGATGATCTGTCCATTGGTGTAAGTGAGGTGTTAAAGTCCCCCACTTTTACTGTGTTACTGTCAATTTCCTCTGTTATAGCTGTTAGCAGTTGCCTTATGTATTGAGGTGCTCCTATGTTGGGTGCATATATATTTATAATTGGTATATCTTCTTGCATTGATCCCTTGATCATTAGGTAGTGTCCTTCTTTGTCTCTTGTAACATTCTTTATTTTAAAGTCTATTTTATCTGATATGAGTATTGCTACTCCAGCTTTCTTTTGATTTCCATGTGCATGGAATATCTTTTTCCATCCCCTTACTTTCAGTCTGTATGTGTCCCTAGGTCTGAAGTGGGTCTCTTGTAGACAGCATATAGATGGGTCTTGTTTTTGTATCCATTCAGTGTGCCTGTGTTTTTTGGTTGGAGCATTTAACCCATTCACTTTAAGGTAATTATTGATATGTATGCTCCTATTGCCATTTTCTTAATTTTTATGGGTTTGTTTTTGTAGGCCCTTTTCTTCTCTTGTGTTTCCCACTTTAGCAAATTTCCTTTAGCATTTGTAGAGCTGGTTTGGTGGTGCTGAATTCTCTTAGCTTTTGCTTGTCTGTAAAGCTTTTGATTTCTCTGTCAAATCTAAATGAGATCCTTGCTGGGTAGAGTAATCTTGGTTGTAGTTTCTTTCTTTTCATCACTTTAAATATATCGTGCCACTCCCTTCTGGTTTGTAGAGTTTCTGCTGAGAAATCAGCTGTTAACCTTATGGGAGTTCCCTTGTATGTTATTTATCGTTTTTCCCTTGTTGCTTTCAATAATTTTTCTTTGTCTTTAATTTTGTCAATTAGATTACTATGTGTCTCAGCATGTTTCTCCTTGGGTTTATCCTGCCTGAACTTGGGTGGCTTCCTGGACTTGGGTGGCTATTTCCTCTCCCATGTTAGGGAAGTTTATGACTATAATCTCTTCAAATATTTTCTCGGGTGCTTTCTCTCTCTCTTCCCCTTCTGGGACCCCTATAATGTGAATGTTGTTGCATTTAATGTTGTCCCAGAGGTCTCTTAGGCTGTCTTCCTTTCCTTTTATTCTTTTTTCTTTATTCTGCTCTATGGCCATGAAATCCACCATTCTGTCTTCCAGGTCACTTATCTGTTCTTCTGCCTCAGTTATTCTGCTATTGATTCCTTCTAGTGTATTTTTCATTGCAGTTATTGTATTGTTCATCTCTCTTTGTTTGTTCTTTAATTCTTCTAGGTGTTTGTTCTTTAATTCTTCTAGGTCTTTATTGTTCATCTCTCTTTGTTTGTTCTTTAATTCTTCTAGGTGTTTGTTCTTTAATTCTTCTAGGTCTTTGTTAAACATTTCTTGCATCTTCGCAGTCTTTGCTTCCATTCTTTTTCCAAGGTCCTGGATCATCTTCACTATCATTTTTCTGAATTCTTTTTCTGGAAGGTCGCCTATCTCCACTTCATTTAGTTGTTTTTCTGGGGTTTTATCTTGTTCCTTCATCTGGTACAATGTCCTCTGCCTTTTCATTTTGTCTGTCTTTCTGTGAATGTGGTTTTCCTTCCACAGGCTGCAGAATTGTAGTTCTTCTTGCTTCTGCTGTCTGCCCTCTGGTGGATGAGGCCATCTAAGAGGTTTGTGCATGTTTCCTGATGGGAGGGACTTGTGGTGGGTTGAGCTGGGTGTTGCTCTGGTTGGTAGAGGTCAGTAAAACTTTAATCCACTTGTCTGCTGATGGGTGGGGCTGGGTTGCCTCCCTGTTGTTTGTTTGGCCTGAGGCAACCCACCACTGCAGCCTACCCAGCTCTTTGGTGGGGCTAATGGTAGACTCTGGGAGGGCTCATGCCAAGGAGTACTTCCCAGAACTTCTACTGCCAGTGTCCTTGTCCCCATGGTGAGCCACAGCCACCCCCTGCCTCTGCAGGAGACCCTCCCACACTAGCAGGTAGGTCTGATTCAGTCTCCTATGGGGTCACTGCTCCTTCCCCTGGGTCCCAATATGCACAGTACTTTGTGTGTTCCCTCCAAGAGTGAAGTCTCTGTTTCCCCCAGTCCTGTCGAAGTCCTGCAGTCAAATCCCGCTAGCCTTCAAAGTCTGATTCTCTAGGAATTCCTCCTCCCGTTGTCAGACCCTCAGGTTGGGAAGCCTGATGTGGGGCTCAGAACCTTCACTCCAGTGGGTGGACTTCTGTGGTATGTGTTCTCCAGTTTGTGAGTTACTCACTCAGCCGTTATGGGATCTGATTTTATTGTGATTGTGCCCCACCTACTGTCTCATTGTGGCTTCTCCTTTGTCTTTGGATGTGGGGTATCTTTTTTGGTGAGTTCCAGTGTCTTCCTGTCGATGATTATTCAGCAGTTAGTTGTGATTCCAGTGCTCTCGTGAGAGGGAGTGAGCACACATCCTCCTACTCCGCCATCTTGAACCAATCTCCGGGAATATGCCTTGTAGTTAAATGATAATCCATGGTAATGGAAAGGATTAAGATTTAGGTAATGGAAACCAATGGTTAAAAAAAAAGTAGGCAGATTTTTGAAATGCAGTCACCTTAACACAGACTCATACTTTGCAAACACCAGCCTGCTTCTCTCTGGGGTGTGGTCTCCTCTCTGCCATTTAGGACCTGGGAATCAGGCCCACCTTCACCCTCCCCCACATTTGTGTTGGTGGTGAGGCAATAGGTAGACTAAAGAGGAAGGTTCAAATGTACCTTGAAGATCATCCTGCTCCAGCCTCCATCTGGTGCTTGATTCTCCCCAACTTTGTGTCATGTGTCTGTCCAGATTCTATGTCAACATTTCCAAGGATTAAATACTGTCTATTCTACCCGTAGGCAATATAGTAGAAAGATCTAACTTTTGCTCTATTTAAGCACATATCTGAACTCATTTGGAATCCTCCTATTAGTCTTGTTTCTGACTTTTTGGATGACAAAGGAAAAAAATTACTGCTTATTTATAGTGATAGCATTTGGAAGATTCCGTCATTTCAATTCCAAAGGTTTCCCTTTGTAACGAAAAAACATTTCCAGTTTTCATGAATCTTCTGTGTCAGTTTGAACCTGTCTTGGTCATTATCCTCTGGACACCTTGTTTTCTAATAATCCTCAAAACTTAGCACTCAAAACCAAGCATAATATGCCAAGAATAAGAGATTGAGGAGAAGGGGAAATTGCCTAGAATAAAATGTGGTCAGGCATGTTGGTAAGTATGTCTTGGGTGTTAAATTCTTTTAGTGTGTATTTCAAAATCCAAGATGGTTGTTATAAATACACAGATAGAATGAGATTTTAACATATAATGTTAATAGTGATGTTTAGGTACATGATAAACTATTGACATTAATAGTAAGAAAAGTGGGTGTGGAAGGCTGTAGATGGAATCATGATGCTGAACAGGTTCCTGGGCCCCAGCTATTGGATGCTGGGGGAGAACTGATTTCCACGGCAGGCATGGGGGGTACCTGGGTGCCAGGGAGCTGGTGTGGGCCACTCACTGGCAGCTAATTCTGCACTGCTTGATTTATATCAATGGCAAATTTAAGAAGCAGGATTAATTAATCTGCCCCTCCACGTTCCCTTTGTTGGTGTTGGCTCCTCCCATTTCAGCTCCTGCTGCCTCTGGAATGGCAGAAGCCCTCAGGATAGATATTGAGGAAATCTACAATTCAACTTAAACCTTTATGTTTCTGAAAATAGTTTTGATATTTTAACACACATAGCATTAAACTTCACTCTGAAACTAGATTACTCATTTATTGTAAAAGGATACAACTCAGAAACAACCAAATGGAAAAAATGCATAGGGCAATGTATGGGGGAAGGACTAGGGGACTTGCATGCTCTCTCCAGGCTCACCACCCTGCCAGGACCTCCACATGTTCACCAACCCAGAAGTTCTGAGAATTTTTTTCAAAGGAAAAGTGATACAGGGCAGAATTAAAATGTTAAGGTTCTAAAAAACTAATAAATAATGCAATAATAATGAAACCATCTATAGAAAGAGGGAATAAAGTCATTCTGCCTATTACCTCTTGACTGCAATAGCCTCCTTGCTTTCACTCTGGTGCCTCCTCACTCCTTTTCCATGTTATAACCAGAGTGATCCCTTTCATCACTCTACTTAAATTCCGTCAGCGGCTTCTCACTTTTCTTGGGCCAATGACCAATGTTCTTCGTAGTTCCTACATGGTCTGCATCATCGTTCCAGATTTACCCTGTGTCACTTTCCCTTGCCCTCTGTACACACTGACCCTTGTCCAGTTATTTGAACACACCATGGGCCATTGCTATGCTCCCCCCCCCGCTTTTTATCTAATTAACTGTCACTTATCACTGAAAATTAAGCTTAAATGTCATTTCCTGAGGGGAACCCATTCCTGACCCTCCACTTTAGGTCAGATCCCTTTCTTTTTTCTTTTTTCTTTTTTTTTACATCTTTATTGGGGTATAATTGCTTTACAATGGTGTGTTAGTTTCTGCTTTATAACAGAGTGAGTCAGTTATACATATATATATGTTCCCATATCTCTTCCCTCTTTGTCTCCCTCCCTCCCTAAACCACATTTTACACGGGGTAGGGAAGTAGTGCATCTTGGTGAACACAGAACATACTTTTCGACTTAGACATATCTGGGTTAGACACCCCTTGCCATTCACTGACCTTGGGTTTATGTTTTCCTCTGTCAAGTGGAGATTTCACATATTGAAATCACATGCTTCACATATTCAAAATATGTGAATTTCACATATTCATAATATTCACATATTATGTAGGTTTGTAAGGGAAAAAAAATGACAAAATGTTAAGTATCTAGTCGAGGCCTCAGCCCAGAGTGGGGCACTATTATGGTCAATAACCTGGTAGAGGAAGGAGAGTCAGATGGTATGATTTGTCTCTAGCTCCCCCCAACCCCCCATGTCTCTTAAGATAGTCTTGAACTCCTTCAGACAGTGATTAAGACACAGAAGACTCCACTGGTGTTGAAAAGTTCTGGCAGCACAGCACAAAACAACTGAAGAACTCCCCCATGACTTAGCATAAGCTACTGTCTATTCCTTCCAGACAGGCACGCATGCAGACTCATACTCCACTTGTAGGCGCTTCCCCCGGCACAAAGGAGAGACAGGTCCCCGAGAGATTCTTATTCAAGTGCTTGAGCCTGGATTAGTGTTTTAGGAATAAGTAGACATTTTAATAACCTTGTAGACTCAGTGGAATAGGGCAACATACATTTGTTCAGTATCTAATTTGTAGACTGCTTATAGGAATTTGTGAAAAATAGCACCGGAGGATCTGAGAAACAATAAATCACTAAAACTCTTTTCATAATGGGAACCTCTGTGGGCCAAACATAAAGAGAGGTTGGTATATATTTGCTTGATATTCTAATAATTTAGATCCAAAACTTCTTAAGTGCCATAGTTAATATTTAATAAAGTACTTTCTTCTAAGCCAGGTGTGAATTAATGTCAAAGAGCAAAATAATATATCAGATAAATATTTATTAAAGCCGAAAAACTCTGTTACATAAAACCAAACAGATGGAAATATATTACTTTTGCTTAATTGAAGATAGATATGGGTCAATGACAACCAGCTCAAGATTGGAGACTGCACAGATTTTCTGATAAGACCCCCCCCAGCCTGCTTTCCTGGCCTTATATCCAACCCCTTTTCACCACCTCCTATGCACACATACTACCAGGTCTCTCTCCATTTCAAGGTCCTGGCCTAGACAGTGTCATTGCTTGAATTCCTCTGAATCGTTGCACATACCTGGATTTTCCTGTCCCCTTTTTCTTACATGTAAGCCCATCCTCCAAACCCAGCACAAACCCAGCACATAGGAAATTAATATGTGTTTAATTCATACATTTATTTGAGCTATAATGATTTCTATAGGCACAGTAGTAGGAGCTGTTGGATGCCATTCTTGTCTTAGGGAGCTTGAGGCTGATTCCTCCAAAAACTCATTTACAGTGTTGCATGAAAGAATGTTATGGCATCTTACACAAATTGTGTATGTCTGTCACAATGGGAGAAGGACTTTTACTTCCCCCAGGTGTTTAATAAGCTATGATTGAGTGTGTAAAAGTATCATTTGGGAAATTATTTTTCTCCCTTTGTGTCTCATATTTGATGGCTAAAGAATGTATTCTTATTTGTAAATGAGTAGCCTTGCTTCTGCTGTGACCCCCCTATTAGTTACTTGAATGAGAGATTTGAAATCCAATATTAAAGGCATTTTTGGTGATACTTTAATAATTATGAAATTCTTCTCAATGTTACCCCTACCCTCAAAAACTTAATCAATAATGATAATTCTGTAAATGAAACATTTATTGACTTTTCAACATTTCTCATTGCCTTGTATAGATTTATATCAGTATTTCAAATAAAAGCAAAAAAAAAAAAAGTAAACTGCTAACTTACCTCACATCATCTTTTCTGATAGAATCATAGAATCTCAGGTCTAGAGGGGGTTCTGAATGTGGTCCCTAGCTCTAGATCAAAATCATTTTGGACTGTAACATTCTAGTTCATTGCTTCTTGAACAGTAGTGTTCATATAAATCACTTGGGCATTGTGTTAAAATGCAGCTTCTGGAGTGAGAACCAGGCTCCAGTTTAGTCTTAATGACCCTCAGGGAAGATTCTTTTTCTTCAACTGGTTGGAAAGCAGACTGAAGGAAACAATGGGATAGGGTTGCCCGATTAAATACAAGATACCTAGGTAAATTGAATTTCAGACAAACAATAGATACTTTGTTGATATGTCCCAAATATTGCATGGCACATCCTTATACTAAAAAAAAATGTGTTGTTTAGCTGAAATTTGAATTTAACTGGGCATCCTGTATTTATATTTGCTAAATCTGATGACCCTAAATGGGCATAAAGAAAAAAAGTCTGGGCTTTGGCATTAAAATTGAGCTGACTTTAAGTCCTGGCTTGTCATTTACTAGCTGTGTAAACGAGGCAGTTTTATGACCCGAGAACCTCTGTTTCCTCATCTATAAAAAGAGAGATAAGAACACTTCTCATGTGGAGTTGCTGTGAAGATTAAATGAGTTGATGCATGTGAAGGGCTAGGCCCATAGTAGGCAATTAATCATAGGGCTAATAGCAGAGACATTGATGAGGTTTGCTCATCCTATCAAATTTGAAAAGAGAGCATTGGATCTATTAGGAAATAACATTTTTAATGTTGCATATTTTCATGTTGCCTCAATGTGGAAAACTATTGCCTGATTTTCGTGCAAACCTGGTTTTCTGTGAATAATCTTTATCAGTGGCTTTCACAGTTTAGTATGCAACAGAATCTCCTAGATGACTTGTTAAAACAGCACCCTCACCCCCAAAGATCATAATTAAATTGGGTGGGACACAGGAAAATCTGCATTTTTGACAAGTTCCCAGGTGTTGCTGATACTGCTGGTCTAGAGACCAAGATTTGAGAACCACTGATCTGTACGACAAGCGTTCTAGCCTTTTAACAGCTCTCTTGCTTTGTGTGGTTAAAGTGGTGCCAGGTACTGGACGTAACAGAAAAAAATCACAATAGAAGATTAAAGCATTTTAAAAAATGATCCTGTGGGTTCTGTCAAGATCTTATAAACCCTTGTGCTATTTGTGAATCGGAGGGAATAGACAAAGAATTTTTATCATGACACAAGAATAACATTTTGATTTTCGTGTTTCTTTTTTAAGTAAAGAAAACATTAAGGCCATTCTGTTTACAGCTAAGTGCCTAAGAGCTGTACTACAACTAATCAGCTGTACTGCTGCCAATTACTTGTTGATTTCTAGTCCCCTCAATTGCATTTCAGGAAGGAGTAAATCCTGGTACAAGAGACACACAAAAAACTCTCTTTGGGCCTCTATTTATTCATCTATAAAATGAGAGGATAATCTCAAAAAGCACTCTGTAATATTCTGTGATTCTACTCTAAAGATATTTTGCTCACTGTAGCCTCAGAAAGGAGAAAGAACCACCTTTAGAATAAAGGTATGTTCTCTGACATCATATAACCTTCCTGCTTGATAAAAACTAACCTAAATGTTTTTGGAACTCCCAAGTGCCTTTGCTTTTTCTTTCCAGGCCACGTTTTCTGTATCAGTAAAAATAATAATAATAATGCTATCAATTTCCCTTACAGAATTATTTTAAGGACATAACAGAAGTGGAAACAGTTGTATTAGTTTGCTAGGGCTGCCATAACAAAGTACCACAGACTGGGTGGTTTAAACAGCAGAAATTTATTTCCTCATAGTCCTGGAGGCTAGAAGTCTGAGATCAACGTATTGGCAGGGTTGATTTCTTCTGAGGCCTCTCTCCTTGACTTTTAGGTGGCTGCTTCGCTCTGTGTCTTCATGTGACCTTCCCTCTGTATCTGTCTGTGTTCAGATTTCCTCTTCTTAAAAGGACATCCGTCGTATTGGATTAGGGTCCACCCTAAAAACCTCATTGTAACAGAATTACCTTTTTAAAGACCCTCTGTCCAAATGTAGTCACATTCTGAGATATTGGGTATTATGGCTTCAAGATACAAATTTTGGGGAGATAATTCAGCCCATAAAAGTTGTGTTTAAAGCACTGTACAAATATTGTTTTAAAAAAGAATCTTAACTCCTTAAATTTCATTTTCCAGTTTGTAAAACAAAGAAGTTTTCCTGAGGGTGTTCTGAGTGACTTCAACTGTAATAGTCTATTGTGCTCTCATTTCTCTAACCCCTCACGGTCTACAGTGAAGGAGAAGCTTCTCCAGCGGCAACTGTGTCCAAGTCCTAGGACAGGAGACCATCTGCATTCAGATATAGTGGAAAGAGCATGGAGTCAGATGATTGGATTTGATTCCAACTCAGCAATTTCCATACTGAGAAACCTTGGATAAAATACCCAGTCTCTTTGTGTCTCAGTTTTCTCCTGTGTAAAATGGGGCTGTAGCATCTGCGTAGAGTTGCTGTGAAGGTAAAGGCGGTAACAGTCATAAAGCACCCAGCACAAAGATGGCTTACCACTGTGGCTCAGTAAATGGTAGTTACGCATTGCACAGTCGGCCTTTCCTGCCTCTCCTAAGGGGGAATGAATCTTGCAGGAACCCCTGATGGCCTGTTGGAGACTGTGTCACATCTTTCCGTAAGGGGACTGCTGCAGTAGGTTCTTTCTTGAGTCACACTGCAGATGTGGGGATCAAAGCAACCATCTCTCTTCCTACTGCAGAGCGACGACTCCCTCTGCAGTGGCCAGGGAGAAAAAGACTATTCCAACAGCTATCCATCATTACAACCTCCTGCGCTCTTGGTGCAAGCCCCGGAAATCCAACACCAGTATTTCACTTCAGAGTGGCCAGTTCTTAGAGCTCCCCCAGGAATGTAATGAATTCTGTGTCAGCTCCAACAGCAACTCTAAAGGGAAAGTTTAGGAAAACAAAACAAAAGAGGCTCTAAAGAATACAGTAGGTAAAATTTCCCAATGTCAGACCACCAGGCAGAGCTCTGGGGAGCCTTAAGCTACTTTAACCCTCTTTCCC
>NW_006796238.1:812799-832264 GCF_000442215.2 Lipotes vexillifer
CCCTCTCCTCGCGCACCAGGAAACACAGAGGCAAGAAAAGGTCTCTTGCCTCTTGGGTAGGTCCAGACTTTCCCCCGGACTCCCTCCCGGCTATCCGTGGCGCACTAACCCCTTCGGGCTATGTTCAAGCCGCCAACCCCAGTCCTCTCCCTGAGCTCCGACCGAAACCGAAACCGAGCCTCAGCTCGCAGCCCCGCCCGCCCCCGGCGGGTGAGCACACGAGCCTCTCGGGCTGGTGAGCGCCGGTCGGCGCCGATCCTCTGTGCGGGAATCTCTCCGCTTTGCCCTCCGCGCCCCTGTTGCTGTGCTGTCCTCCGCGGCTCCGAAGCTCCCCGCTCCGCCTCCCGCAATCTCTGCCCGCGAAGGGGCTCCTAGTGTGTGGAGAGCTTTCCTCCTTCACGGCTCCCTCCCACTGGTGCAGGCACCGTCCTTATCCCTTTGTCTCTGTTTATTCTTTTTTCTCTTGCCCTACCCAGGTACGTGGGGAGTTTCTTGCCTTTTGGGAGGTCTGAGGTCTCCTGCCAGCGTTCAGTAGGTGTTCTGTAGGAGTTGCTCCACGTGTAGATGTATTTCTGGTGTATCTGTGGGGAGGAAGGCGATCTCTGCGTCTTACTCCTCCGCCATCTTGGAAAGCTCCCACAGTTTTCCAGATCCCTTTCTTAAGCGCTCTCAAAATTTCTTTCCATCAGAGCACTTATCTCGGTTTGTAACTGTGTATTAGCACGATTATTAATTTAATGTCCATGTAACAGGGGTGTGTAGTCACTGTCCCAGCTTGAGAAAAAATCTCACCAAGACTGGCCACGGATACTCTTCCCTTCCACACCTCTACCACTTTCTGTATTTCCAGGATCTCACTTTGCCTCTGATATGTGTGTATGTGGACAAGAGAGGGGTTATCCTCACAGGTTGTTGGAAGGGGACTGATCAGCTTTTCTTTATATGATCACAGGCTCTGTGCAATGGAAAGGTCTTCTGTTTCACTTGGCTCCCTGGTGCTGACAACAGATGGTGCTTCACTCACAAGGAAGGTGGGCAGAACTTCCCTCTTGTCTGCAAGCTCCCTCTTGGTCTGATCCCGGCCCTGCATCCCTGACTTCCCTTCAACATGCTTCCTCTCCCTTTCTTTCCCTCCTCACTTCCTCCTACTCCTATAACTCTATCGTGTGGGATGGAATTGGGAGGGGAGGGAGTACTAGAATAAAGTACTTCTTCCTAATCAGTTTGGCTAATTGAAAAAAATCTTACATCTGTGCTTCAGCTTTTAAAACTGGAGTTAGAATTTGGTTTTTGAGCTCAGTTCTTTTGTGATAATACTTCCCTGAGGTAGTTAGATGCCTTGTGTCTAAGTGCCCCAACGAAGGAGGGTCACAGAGAAAAAGATTGAGTAGGTGATAAGCACACTGGCCATTATACAAAATTATTACCCAATTACATGTCTCTTCCCATCAAACTGTGGAAACAGAGATGATGCCTCTTCTTATCCAACTTTATATCATCAGCATCTAATGCAGTGTCTGGTTCATATTAGGGACCCAAAAACTACTTGTTGAGTAAATCAGTAAGTGAATAATTGAAAGAGGAGATAAATAAAGTGACAGGCAAGAGCCAACATGACTGACTTTGAGATGAAGGGCCTGGAAAGCAGGACCTGATAGCCAAAGACAGAGACCCTGAGCCCAGAGGAGACAAGATAGATACAAGCAGAAAGACCAAGTCTCTAGTGGATTAAGAAAAGAGTCTACTAAGAGACAAATGGTCTGTGGAGATAGGAAAATAGGCTACTCTGGAGTTAGAGGAAAATTCACACTTATTTTCTAGTAGAAGAAAAAAAAATTGTTCATTTTGCATAGAAGCTAAAAGTTCAATCTACAGACCCAGTAGGTATAAATAATGTTTTATAATAATGAATTTTAAAATACCAGACACTGTGCAAAGCACTTATTCACATCATCACACTTAACTCATAATAAACCTATGAGATAGTATTTTTAATGCCAATTTTACAGATAAAGAAACTGAGGCTTATAAATGGAATACTACATCAATCAGCTGTAAAAAGAACCCCATTTTTTTTTAGTGACAAAGAACATCTACGAATGGAAATGATCTATGATTAAAGGAAACACGTTCATTGTATTATGCAAATCTTATTCATCCTGATGATACTTTTTAGTCTGCTTGTCTTATTCCCCCATCATGACAGTGGATTTGCCTATTTTCCTTTGTAGTTCTGTAAATTTTTACTTTATCTATTTTGAGGCTACATTATTAAGTCCATATAATCTTAGGATTATTTTGTCTTTCTGTTGAATTGAACCTTCTATAAAATAAAGAAATTCTTTCACTAGAAAAAAAAAGTAAACTGAGGCTCAGAGGGCTATGATAACTTGCTCAAAGTCTCACATTAATAAGTGGTAGAGCCAGGATTTAAATTAAGATCAGAGGAACCCCAGAGTCAGAGTTTTAGCCCCAGTGCTTATTCACATTCATAAAATGCTTTATAGTTTTCAAAATGTTTTTCAACATGTATTTGTAGACACTATCCTAACAATCCCAAGAATAGGCAGGGCAGGTGCTACCATCCCCATCTTACAGGTGTCTAAAAAGAATAAAGGCAAAGTGTGCCTGTCCTACAACTTACTGATGGTTTAAAACCTGAGCTGCCACTATTTACAATAGCCAGGACACGGAAGCAACCTAAGTGTCCATCGACAGATGAATGGATAAAGAAGATTTGGCTCATATATACAATGGAATATTACTCAGCCATAAGAAGGAACAAAATTGAGTTATTTGTAATGAGGTGGATGGACCTAGAATCTGTCATACAGAGTGAAGTAAGTCCGAAAGAGAAAAACAAATACAGTATGCTAATGCACATATATGAAATCTAAAAAACGGTACTGATGAACCCAGTGGCAGGGCAGGAATAAAGATGCAGATGTAGAGAACAGACTTGAGGACACAGTGGGAGAAGGGGAAGCTGGGACGAAGTGAGACAGTAGCATTGACATATATATGCTAACAAATGTAAAATCGATGGCTAGTGGGAAGCTGCTGCATAGTACAGGGATATCAGCTCGATGCTTTGTGACTACCTAGAGGGGTGGGATAGGGAGGGTGGAAGGGAGACGCAAGAGGGAGGAGATATGGGGATATATATATATACATATAGCTGATTCACTTTGTTATCAGAAACTAACCCAACATTGTAAAGCAATTAAACCCCAATTAAGATATATATATATATATATATATATATATATATATGCCTGAGCTGCATTGGTCAGGGAAATGGGATGGTAGTTAAAGATACTAAAATCTACATAACTTAAATTGATTGATTCTGATGTTACTTAATTGCCTATACTCTGGAACCTCAAATATGTTACCCTGTGCAAACCACACTCTCTGTGGGTACACCTGATCTGCTCTGCTCTATAATCATCATGACTTGTGAGAACTGCCCGCCCATCCACAGGGGCTGGCCTGGCTCCCATGTTCATAGCATGTGAAACTCTCCCAATCCTTTCCCCACTGTCACTGATGAGAACAGGGTGCACGCCTGATTCAGAGAAGCCAGTTAATTTCTCTGTGTGGCCAGAACGGAGGGACATGGGAAAACTGAGCACTGGTGGGAGAGAGACGTGTAAGGGTGGGAAGGGAGGTTGGCAACTGAATTGAGAAACCGAGAAAGCAGGTCATGGAGAAGGAAGGATGAACGAATCAGGCAAGAAAAGAGAAGCAGAGCTGAGAAACAAAGACAACACCTCTTCTGGATTCCTAAAGTATTTCCAGTTTCTGGTTCCACTTCTATCTGGAGGCCCGATGGCTTTCCTGACACACTAGCTGGAGTTAGGTTTGGTTGTTTGCATCCCAAAGTGTCCTAAGTGAAGCTCCATTTCTAGCTGATGGAGGAGGACTGAGGAGTGGAAAGAGCTGGCTGACGCCAGGGTGATCATGTGTCTGGGGACCACCTGTGGGGGCCATGGGGGAAGTCTCTGCTTTGGAGTGATAGCCATTGTATAAGTAGAATGAGGCAATTGCTTGGGACTGCTAGGGATATAAAGACATGTCAAATCATCGCAGGATCACTTAGGTGGTAAAGGGGAGGAGGCTTTTGATCATCTACAAAGCACATGAATATAACAAAAAGCAATCAGGTGTGCACTGTACTCCTTTTCTGTTTTCCCTTCTTTGGTTACTATGGTAGTGGGACCAAGCTTTATGATGTGTCTTGTTAGACACTTTTCTATATATTACAATTATGACAAGTCTAGAGAACACTGAAGTACCAGGATGAGGGGTAACGCTGTAACTAACATCTGCATCATGCTCTACACCTTACAAAGTGCTTTTGCATTATTATAGTGTTGTGATTCATGGAGCATCTATTGTATATCAGATGCTCTGTCAGGGCTTTTTATTTAATAGCTCTGATTCCCCCAACCACACCCAGAGGGAGGTACTCTCATCCCTAATTTAAAAATCAGGAAACTGAGGATCACAGAACCTAAATGACCTGCCTGTGAATATTCAGACACGAAGGTTTGAAAAATGCCTTTGGGCTGCATTTTGCATTCCTATTGCCATGTAATGATACTTTCCCTCACTCTTCATTTCACTCCATTCATTCATAGAGATGAGAGGGAATACACTTTCATAAAAATATTCATGAGTAGGTCATGGTAATGGCAAGGGAAGTATTCAAAAACAATTGAGAACTGTAACATAGAAATATAGAACGACTCAATGAAGTCAAGGGTGAAAGTATCAGATCAATTCCATTCGATTCTCTCTGGCAGAGGTGAGAAATGAGACTCTCACCAATTTTAATTTATCTATTTAACAAATTCAACAAATACTTATTGAATACTTGTCTACTCATGCCAGGTATTGTGTAAGACACTGGAGATAGAAGTTGGACATATATGGATACAATTCATAGTCCTAATGGGCTCTTGAACCAGTGGGGAGACAGATTTATAAACAATCCCAAAGTAGTCTCTTAAGAGCACTGAGGGAGGTAGGATATTTTACAGGGAGCAATAGGAATTTAAGTAAAATGTGTATAAAACGTTTGTTTTCGCTGGGGGGTGCAGATCAGGGACACTGAATGTATCACAGAAGAGGTAGTGAGGGACTGGGGTGTTAAGGATGAGTAAGAATTTGTTGGGTGGACAAGGAGGTATTGTTAGCATGAAAAAGATCACCGTCTTTTTTTTTTTTAAACAGCACTTCTATTCTTTCAGATGATTTTTTTTTTTTTTTTGATCGCACTGCCCAGCTTGCAGGATCTTAGTTCCCTGACCAGGCCAGGGACTGAACATGGGCCACTGCAGTGAAAGCGCTAAGTCCTAACCACTGGACTGTCAGGGAATTCCCAAAAGATCACTGTCTTGTTTCAAGAATTCGTGTGAAGGGGCAGAGTTTGGAATTTTCAGAGCCAGTTCCTCTACTAGTCTGTGAATACATTTTTTCTTGGGATGAACATGGGCTAGAAGAGGGAGTTGAACAGCAATGGAAGGTGCTTATTCAAACTCTGCTACTGTAGAATTTCCTGTCCTAAACTTACCACATGTAGCTCTTGTGCATGCAGGTGTGTGTGAGTGTGTGTGTGTGTGTGTACTCATCTTCTTGCACTTTTCTTCTATCTGCTATTTGAGGAGGGAGTACAGCAACCACTGTGATGATATATAATCTGATAAAGTGTTAATTATATTTCTGGTTATATTTCTTTTTTTCTTGTCACGATTAATCCATATTTCATTAGTAAATTTCACATTATATGTATGATACTTATAGATATTTTTGTTTACGTTTAATTTCCATATCAGCTGTGTGTTCCTTTAAATGCATTTCTTTGGTTAAACAGTTGTTTCCAGATGGAAACATATCCATCAGTACACTTTATTAGAAATTTAATTTGGTTGTGGATTTCATCAATCAATAAATAAATGGTCAATTAATATTTAACAATTTAAAAATTACTGCATAGGGTCTTCCCTGGTGGCACAGTGGTTGAGAGTCCACCTGCCGATGCAGGGGACACGGGTTCGTGCCCTGGCCCGGGAAGATCCCACATGCCGCGGAGCGGCTAGCCCCGTGAGCCATGGCCACTGAGCCTGCACGTCCGGAGCCTGTGCTCCACAATGGGAGAGGCCATAACAGTGAGAGGCCCGCGTACTGCAAAAAAAAAAAAAAATTACTACATAATAATTGCACTAAAATGCTCAGTAGTATCTTGTTGCATACTCTGAGCATTGCTTAAAAGAAGATTTATTCAGACAAGAAAGTTATTGGGTGTTATAAAGTATCTAGAACAATAGCATGAACTTTGTGATTTCTTAAACACTCAGGTTTTCCAGATCAGTGAGAGCATCTAATGCAATACTGATTTAATGTGACATATTTTAATGAATGCATTATCAATTGGTGACTAAAGACCATGTGAATTGATTTGTCCATTTGCCCAACACATTATAGGGCAGGCTACTAAATGCATATAGATCATGCATTGGTAAAGACAGGCTGCTTTCTAGATGTGAAGGTTATATGTGTTGTGGCCAACATAGTCCCAGTGGGAACCATTCTTGGAAATTATAATTGAGTCATTGGGATATGTTATTAGTTTTAATAGTAATTGATTTACATAAAGTCTCAGGAAAATATTGAATGCAATATAATGCAGAACCAAGGCTGCATTGTTGTTAAATGTGAAAACAGCCCCTGGTGACTCAATTTGCACAGTTTGACACAAAAAGGCACCAGTAAAACTACATGCCTGTGATGTGGGATCATAAATGAATAAATACTTTAATTGGTAAGTATGGGTAAGACCTGAAAATACTTCATGGTCATCCCAGTCCTTCTGTGAATTGCTGATCATGTGAGAAGGCTTTAGTTTCCTTCGGGGAGAATACTGAGGGAGAAGGCAATACAGACAGCATAGTTGGATCTTGATGGGTTTCATTTCATTCCTCATCATATTAATACCAACAAGAAGTGTTTTTTATAGTAGTACTGACTTACTACTTATCCACCTGGGTTGACATTGTCAGTGGATGATACTGGATTAGTATTTTATTTTTTTAATCACTAACCTGGATAATGCAATTATGAGCATTATCAAGTTTGCAAACAGCACCAAGATGGCAGGGCTTAACACCTCAAAGCTCACACACAAAGAGCATAGTATAATCTTTTGAGTCAAGGAGAGCAGTTCCAAATCCTTTTCAATGATCTGACGATAGTCTGTGGCTTACCACTGAAATGCGAAAGTACAGGGTGCTACCTTCTGTATAACCTGTTGAGCTGTAAGAGTTACCTGGATGACGTTTTGTTCCAACTCAACAGCTTTGCACTAGCCAACACACAATAGACAATAAAGCATTATCAAAAACTCTCGAACTGGCTCCAGGATGTTGGCTGTGTTTTAGCAGGCCTATGAAAATCTCCTCTCCCTCACAATTCACTTCATTCATAACACTTTGTCTTAGAAATTATAAATTTATTTGTTGAATTTACTAGTTCTATAAGCATAGGACTAAGTATATCTTTAAAAAAATTTATCAATATATTCCCAGTATCCAACACTTAACATGTGTTCTATATTACTTGAAGAATAAATGAACCAAATTTATATTTAGTGACTCTTCCACAGAAGTCCAGAATTCATCTTCATCAAGGGTTCCATTTTAAGCCTGAGCTGTGCCATTTACTGGGTTCAGACACATCTGGACTTGTCCTTTTGGAGGGTGGGAGGCACACAGGAATCTACATCTATTTTATTGAGTTAATGCGCAGGGGAGGAAGAGGAATGAAAATATGGCCCCCAAACCTCCTGTGTGGAGCATGATGATGAAAGGGGGGCAGGAAGTGAAGGACTGCTTTCCATAAGGGCTCTGTGAGTTATGTAGACGCACATGGTGTCTGACATAAGTGGATGAGAGAGGATCATCCCATTGCTCCTAGGGCCATCCTGGCATCTCAAGGGTTGGCATCTTTGGGAGGGCACAGGTGTCACAGACATGAATATACTCACGAGAGGAGCAGTACCATTGATAGAAAAGACACATTTAATGAAGTGGACATCAAATGGAGGGTAGAAGATAAGAAGAGCATGGCAGGATATGTACTTCACAGACAACTTCCTGATCCCAAGATATACTTGGGCATTCCCAGATACAAGCAGAGAAGGATTTATCCCTTTTCAAGTAGATGGGGGTAAGAGCCAATGAGATGTGCATTACTGCTGCTTCAGTGATGCCATCTGCACCCATAGGTTCAAGAGGTCTGGAAAAACTTAGGTTATATTTCTATCAGGAAATTTTTTATACTTCTCCAGCTCATTGATTGGCAACCCTTAGTTAATATCTCCAACTGACACGTCTAACTTTATCTAATTGTCTTTCAAGCTTCTGGTCCAAAACTAAGCTTCTGGGTTGGATATTCTATGAATCACAGAAAATCCATTCCTAATTTGTCACGTGGATGTTCTGAAAGGAGAATTGATAGCTCTGGATTCATATTCATCTAGTCTGTAGACTGTGGGTGTGAGCTCCTATCTTCAACTGGGAAGCCCCAGGGGGGCAATATTTGTGTCTTATTCACTTCTGAGTCCTCAGGGCCTCGCCCCATGTCTGGCACAGAGGAGATGTTCAGGAAATATTTCATGAACAAGGTTTTATTTAACTTGAAAGGGCAGAGTACATGTAAATTGAATTTCAGATAAAATTATTACTTTCATGGACAAAGAGAAAGGAAAAGCAAGTGAGGGTCTCAACAGATCCCACAATGCAAGGTTTCTGAATTCTTCTTTTTCTTAATTCAATTTCTCACCTTTCAGCTTCCACTCTAACAGCTGCTACTCAGACCTGCTCCCACATGTGGCCTTGAATACACCATGCTACCCATCAGCTGGGTTCCTGTTACCAGGCAATGCAGCTCAGGCAGGGTACATTCTGAAATGTGTTTGGTGTCCTTTTCCTCTAAGTGCCATTCTTCATATTAACAAGGTGAATTGCGTGGGACAACCTCACTGAAATTTGTAGGCTGAAATCTCTGGCAGGAGGTAGGGATGACACCTGACCAGAGCACCCTGCTTATTCTCACTCAATGTCATCTCCCTCCTGCAATATCACCCGAGTCTACATCTCCCGCTAACTTGATTCTTTTCTGAGAACATTGGAACATCACAGACTGCCTGATTCTGATGGATACTTTGAAGTCCTTCTAGAATTCGGATAATAATTGCTGGAAAGAGTAAGGAGTGAAATAACCATGCAAAACCCCATAGGTTTCATTGGAGTAGTTAAGTCTAAAGTATCAGTATAAGAAATGTGTCCATCTTCTTCCAAAATTGTGATGGTGTCATGCTGCCAACATGGTTGGTCAATGGGAAGGACCATATGGACTGTATGTGCCACTGAATGCAGCACACATGGGCAGTCCCTCCAGAAGGAACACACTGTAAGGGGTTGACTGGGACTCACTATTGACTAGTTCAATACTGGTTTTATTTTCTTCCCAGTGATGTGAGTATTCAGGCAGTGATGCCATCCCAAGTTATGAGTGTCATGCTCCACTCTGAGCCAAGTATTGGATGAAGATTGACTTTTTTCTTATCTTCAGTGTTATAGTGTTTTAGCTGAATTAAATGGATAGTCCCCTGTTCTGTTTTTAGTTCTATTTACATAAAACATTTCAAGTAGGAACACTGTCATGTGATATTTTTCTTGATCAAGATATGTAAATTAATCCAATTAATTTATTTATCCAGTCAAGACATACTTATTGAGTGCCTACTATGTGCCAGATCCTCTTCTAGGCCCTGGGAACATGCCAGTGAGCAAATCTTTAAAAAGATTTCACATTTCTTTAATTCAGGTTTATTCCAGGTTTCCACTGTTTAAAGATATGTAGGCTCTTACAGATGGCCAACAGGCACATGAAGAGATGCTCAACATTGCTAATTATTAGAGAAATGCAAATCAAAACTACAGTGAGGTACCACCTCACACCAGTCAGAATGGCCATCATTAAAAAGTCTACAAAGAACAAATGCTGGAGAGGGTGTGGAGAAAATGGAACCCAAATACACTGTTAGTGGGAATGTAAGTTGGTATAGGCACTATGGAAAACAGTATGGAGGTTCCTCAGAAAACTAAAATTAGAGTTGCCATATGATTCAGCAATCCCACTCCTGGGCATATATTGGACAAAACTGTGATTCAAAAAGATAATGTACTCCTATGTTCATAGCAGCACTATTCACAATAGCCAAGACATGGAAACAACCTAAATGTCCATTGACAGATGAATGGATAAAGAAGATGTGGTACATATATACGATGGAATAATACTCAGCCATAAAAAAGAATGAAATAATGCCATTTGCAGCAACATGGATGGACCTAAAGATTATCATACTAAGTGAAGTAAGTCAGAAAAAGACAAATACCATATGGTAGCACTTATATGTGGAATTTAAAATACGACACAAATGAACTTATCTACAAAACAGAAACAGACTCACAGACATGGTTGCCAAGGGGGAGTTGGGGAGGGTGAGGGATGGAGGGGAGTTTGGGGTTAGCAGAATGGATAAAGAATAAGGTCATACCATAAAGCATAGGGAACGATATTCAATATCCTGTAATAAACCATAATGGGAAAGTATACAAAAAAGAATGTATAGTATGTATAATACAGCAGAAATTAACACAACATTGTAAATCAACTATACTTCGATAAAAAAAGATATGTACCCTCTAATATAGCAGGGTCTTATATTGTAATGGGTTTTGGCTTTATTTTCTTATTGTTTACTGTTCCTGTAGAAATACTGACAATATCTTAGGTTTTCCCCTCCTCCTCCCTTCCCTTCCTTTCCTTTCTTTTACTTTTCTCTTTCCTCCCTCCCTCTCTCCCTTCTTTCCTTCTTCTTTTCTCTTTCTGGCAATATTAGTCTAAGTGTCACAAGCCCATAAAAGACAGTGACTGACAATTTCATAACAGAGAATTAAGGCCTTGAGATGTCACTAGAAAGTAGGAAAATAGGAAGTGAGGGATACAAGTGGATGCTCATGTAAAAAACATCTAAATGGCCTTAGTGATGTGGTAGCTGTTAAATGGAAGGGCCATCTGATCCTTCCTTTCTGAGATGTTCCTATCTTGAATCTGCCCATCAGTTAGCATCTACAGACACATGCATCTTTCTTTCAGAGAGCACGTTATATGGGGAGACAGATTGACAGGGACCAGGTCTGACTTTAATTGTAGGCGATGTTGCTGTTGTATAGCCCTCTCCTGGGGGCGGGGGTGGCGAGTAATATGGACATGATTTGCAACATTGATTGATTCTGAGAAATTGCCCAATAAACCCTGACTACCACAGGTGGTATGCAGAAATACGTTTCCCTGATTTCTGGTTTCCGAATCATCATACCTTTCTACTCAGAATGCACGTTCTCCTTTCACTTGGTCCCTTTGTTGCCTCTGGAGTCCATCTGCCGAGCTGGCCATCGCTTTGGAGGAAGATGAGCAGCAGGATGCTAGGCTGTGTGTTTGCTTCCTGGGGAAACATGACCTGTAGAAGACATGGTCCAAGAGTAAGGAATTTGACTGCTCTCAAAGCCCAGAGGGACCAGAGGCTCTGCCTCCCCCTCTGCCTGGAAGTCCATTGACCAGATTGACCTCTTCCATGCTGTCGCCACTGCTGACTTGAGTCCTTCAACCACTGCAACAGCTGCTGGCTTGGCAGAAGTGACATAGGTTTTGCATACACTATTTGTGATTCTTGGTGAAGTTCATATTTCTTTACCATCATATTTTTTTTGTTACTGTCTTTCCTCATTTAGTTTGAATACTACTTCAAGGTTGGGACTGTTTTAGTATTTGCACATTTTAACAAATATGAACTAAGCTGTCAGTCAGAAGAGGAAGAAAATGAATCAGTTTCCTCCTATTTTCTTCTATTTACTTGTTCATTTGTCTTTAGTTCAGTCAGCAGATATGCACTGAGCACCTATTTCATGCCATCCATTGTTGTAGGTATGGGGATATAGCAGTGAACAAAATAGACAACATTTCCTGCTGTAGTATTCCAGAAAGGGGAGATAAATAATAAACAAATAAGCATATGATATGCCATATGGTAATAAGTGCTATGGAGAAAAATCCTGCAGGAACAGGCAGTTGCAATTTTAAACAAAGGGGTCAGAATGACCTTTCTGGGAAGGTGATATTTAAGCTCAAAAATTTAATAAGTAACTGTATTTCCCATTCTGCCTGCAATTCATTGTCTCCAATCTCCAGAGCAATTCAGACTCTACCTTCTCTACAAAACCCAGCTCCATCAGTGGTCATGTTTATACTTACACTAAGAAAAGTATTTTTTGATTAACTGAAATTCAAATTTAACTGAATGTCCTGTGTTTTATCTAGCAACCTTAGCACCCCAATGCTTACCCCAAGCTGGAAATATTCCATCTCTTTTTTGAGCTGCCATGTCATTCTCTTCTTTTAAGGCACAACTTGGGCACTCATTATAACTCAGCAGTTACTTTATCAGGCTAGCTAAGCATTCCCTTGAGAGTCAGGGAGTAAAGGCAGAGAACATGTGGTAAGATTCAAGACAGGGAGGTTCCGATTGCAGAAAATCGGGTCATAAAGGCCCAGAGTACAGCAAATTCCTAGGGAGATATTTGGAGAGCGCCAACATGAGGAAGTATTGCTAAAGGGGGGTGGAGAAAGCACCAAAGCCAACTTCAAAATTAGCTGGGGTTTTAGCAGATGAACAAGGATAGAGCTTGATACCGAGGCCGAAAATTTGCTTTTTCTTTCTTTAAGGAGCTGACTTTGTCAGAGCTGGGGTAAAGCATATATTTCACCCTCTTTCTTCCCCCCAACAGGGACCTGACACATATGCTCAACTACCAGGAACAGTGGCAAGTGCACACACCTGCTGGCCCTGCTAATTACCAAACGCCCCCCAGGATGAGGGCATGGGCTTAACATCTGGGCAGAGGTAGCTGACTGTTAGAACCAGCGAATGTTGGCATTGCAGTTCTTGCAGATACCTCGATCATTAATCAGGGAAATAGTGCTTTGTACCTGGGAAGCAGGGCCAGAGAGAGTCTTTTACTTTCGATTAGTGGGTGTTTGTTTCAAAAAGAACATAAACAGATTTTCTTAGCTTTCCTGCAGTAGAGAATATTCGCACCTTGGATGAGCCTGATGTGAATTCATCTATATTTAGGCAAAATTTGTTGCCTGAAATGTTAATGAAAGGTGCACTCGCCAGATTGCTTCCTCTATAAATGACCTTAGTACTTCTATCTGATCATATTGTGCACCTATTGATTTTAAACCCAGGCACTTTGATAATGTGGGCAAAGTAGTGACTGTTAAAAGGCTTCCGGAGAACACTATTTAACTATTTCCCTTTCCTTTTTACTATGCCCTATAGGCTTGTCAGTTTTTTTCGAATTTATTTACTGTTGGAGGCGTAATAATGGCAAAATTTTAAAGCATTTTCTCCATGCCATTGTCTCAGGCAGTGTGTTAAGGACTCCATAAAAATGATCTCATTTAACAACTCTATGAGGAAGGAAATTCCTCCCCCAAATTTACATAGGAGGAAACTGAGGCTTAGAAAGATGAAGAGATTTGACTAAGGTCTTGCCTCTTTCCATTGGTCTGGCCAGCCTGCCCGTTTTGATGCTTTTGCAGTTATATAGGAACAACATGCAGAAGGAGGCTGTTTCTTGGTGCTAACCTCAGAAGAGGGATATTTTGACATTCCTCCAATTTTGACTGTTTGTCACACCTCAATTTCTTTCCTCACTCAGCTGATTTGTGACTGGGACCTCCTCTGCCTCCCTGGGGCTATGGGTCAGACCTGTGGCCTGTGATTTCTAGGAAGAGAGCTCAAGTTCAGTGCCCTGGAACTCATGCCCACTATCACCATGTACAAGGGAGTCATATCAAGATCAGATTTGAATTTTGAGGTTAAACGAAAGTTATTGTTCTTTTTTTGGTTCCATGCAGACATTTCTTTATTGATATTATTGTATGCTATATCATAAATATAGTATTTTTCTATTTGTCTACACTGCAGATATTTAAAGGATTTTGGTAGTTACTTTAGAATAAAAAATGGGAACGTCTATCTTCCATTCATGAACCTGAATATAATTTCCACTTTTAAAATAATTAAAAGGAAGTATATTTCATCTAGGTGTCATGGTTAGAAAACAAAAAGCAACAACAACAGTCCTTTTAAAACAATCCTCCTCAGAGCAGTGTCTCTACTGAAGACATAATCCAAAAGGAACCTTGGTTATTTATCTGCTGCCCTCTGAGGTAACAACTAGAGTTTAAGATTTCCTTGGAGCAAGTGCTAATCACACAACTTTTATTCAAGCGTTTAAAAATCAACACAAAACTTTCCTTTTAGAAAATATTTGGGACTTATTTAAACCTCTTAATATTCAGTGGGGCTGAAGAGATTTAAAATCAAGGTGTTAGAGGGGCTTCCCGGGTGGTCCAGTGGTTAAGAATCCGCCTTCCAATGCAGGGGACACCGGTTCGAGCCCTGGTCAGAACTAAGATCCCACATGCTGCTGGGCAAGCCTGTGAGCTCGAGAGCCTGTGCGCCCCAGCTAGAGGGAAGCCCGCACATGGTGACGAGCAGCCCGCGTGCTGCAACTAAAGACCTGACGCAGCCTAATAAATAAAAAATAAAATAGATATAAAAAAATAAAATCTAAGTGTTAGAGTACAGAGAACTTTTGGGGCAGTGAAAATACTCTGTATGTTACTGTAATGGTAGATACATGTCACTATACCTTCGTGTATAATCCATAGAATGCCAAGAACAAATCCTAAAGTAAACTATGGACTTTGGGGGATAATGATGTGTCAAGGTAGGCTCATCACTTATAACAAATGTATCCCTCTGGTGGGGGATGTTGATAATGGAGGGGGCTATACCTGGGGGTGGTGCAGGGGGTATATGGGAAATCTCTGTACCTTCCTCTCAATTGTGCTATGAACCTAAAACTGCTCTAAAAAATAGTCTTTTTAAAAAAAAAGGAAAAAAATCAAGATGAGACATTGCACTGAGTAGTGCTTCCCCAAATGTGGGCTAAGACCACCAGCATTCAAATTATAGGGGTTGCCTGTTAATAATGCAGGTTTCTAAGCCCACCCATGCCTATTGAACCAGAAGCTTTGTTTTTTGGAACCAGAAATCCAAATTTTTAGAAATTTTTAAAATTGATTTTTTAAGTTTTTTTTTTGTTGTTGTTGCTGTTTTTTCCATTTCCCTACCATACTAATGTTTGAGAGCTACTGGAGTAGAGAAAGAGGCCTAAGCTTTATTGTCTGTCAGACCTGAACCTTGACGCTGTCATTTTGTAATAGTATGACCTTAGGTAAATACTTAACTTCTTGGTGTTCTGGTTTCCTCATCTGTAAAACAAGAATAATAGTATTTTCCTGGAAAGATTAGACATCATGTATAAGAACTGCCTAGTATAGTCCTGGCATATTGTAAGCTAACTGTAACAGCTACTATTACTAGTCATGCATCGCTGGAGTAAAATAGCTTCTCCTGACGCCAACAGAACTGAGTCTCATAATAAATCATCTAACACTTTCCATCAATTAACTTTCAAAGAGTTACTTGAAGTAGAAGGAAGCAATTGATTGAATGGAAAGGTCTTCAAGAAAGGTCTTTCTTGAAGCTGTGGGCAGTTGTGGCTTGGGGGGTGCTGTCTCCTAGAGCGGTGCTTCCTAAACCTCAGAAACCACCAGAAACTCCCTGGGTGCTTGTTATCCATTCCCTGCTTGCCAGATAAGACCTCTGGGGTGGAGAACGAGAATCTGAATATATGATAAGCTCCTGAGTTGATTTTTAAGGAGCCAGGAAAGCTTTTGTTCATAGACCAACTCTGGGAAAGCACAGCCTGCCATACACAATTGATGTACTGATGTTATATAACTCTTCTCTTCCTTCCAACCCGAACACTGAGCCCAGGGAATATGATTTCTAGTAGTAGTGGTAGTGGTAGTGGTAGTGGTAGTGGTAGTACTACTACTACTACCAATAATAACAACATTTACCAAGCCCTTCCTGTGAGTCAGGCATTGCTCTAAACTTTAAGTACATTAACTCTTTAATCCTCATAGCCATACTCAAAGATAAACATTGTAATTATCTACATTTTACAGAAAGAAAACGTAGGCACCACTGTTAAGCACAGAGTAGGTCTGAAGTGAGAGGGCTTTACCTCTTCAGCTTAAATGAGCTTAAATGAGGATCATTTGAATGATCCTTCTGCCAGTTGGGATGAAGGGACAGGTCTGGAGCCAGGCCGGCCTTTGGGCAGATGAGTGCTGGGGACAGAGAGGCCTGGCAAACAGCATGTGGTCCTGGAGCAGTGTTATCAGGTAGTTTGGACTGGATGGTGGTTAGAGGCCCTCTCCCATCGCACTGTAACATGCTGGCGTGTTGTGGGAATCATGGGGAAAGCACCAGGTCTGTGCTGTGTTTAGTCCCTAAAAGCACAACTGTGAGGGAAACAAGTCTCTCAGGCTCAGCATTATACTCCTGTCAGGAAACACAAGGAACTTCCTGCTTGGAATCCCCCATAGCTCATTTCTCAGGCCTTGGAGGCCATTTCTTGGAAGTCCCAGGGCCCAAAACTCCCTTTTTCCCCCTATTACATGACTTTCCCTTCAGAAACAGTGGACACTGGGGATACACTATACAGCACAGAGAAATATAGCCATTATTTTGCAATAACTTTAATTGAAGCATGATTTAAATCTATAAAAATATTGAATCACTATGTTGTATACCTGAAACTAATATAATATTATAAATCAACTATACTTCAATTTAAAAAGTAGTAGGTATTCCCACCTTCAGTGTTCCTGAAGATAAGCACACAAACTCTTTTCATTATAACCTTTTTTATTCATCGTCAATAAAAGGAACTAGGAAATGGTAGAAATCAAATCTAATGAGCACAGTCACATTGCAAAGGGGTCAAGAATCTCAGGTTTTTCAACCCAGTTGATGTACCTGGGATTGTTCCTGACTCTTTCTCGTAGACTCCCCAGATCAAGTTCTCCTCTTTTATTCATTATCTCACCAAACCTCTACAGTCCCTCAGCCTTCAGATGCTCTGGGAAATGGTGCTCCACCTTGAGTGTGTGGCAAAATCTCCTAGAGGTCTCAGTATAATTTCTGGGCTGGAGCAGGTCTGCAGTGGGGAATGAGAATTTGCACTTTAACAGCTTCCCAGGTGCAGCTGAGGCTGCTGAGGAAGGGATCACACTTTGAGAACTGTTTTCTGGTAGCTTAAAGCTCTTGGGCTTAAGGATATAATTCAGGCTGAAACACAGGTCATGTAAAGGGAGGAGGGATCACCAGACAAAATAAAGAATGCTTAGTTAAATATGAATTTCAGGTAAACTAATAATCTTTTTAATGTATGTCCCAAATATTGCATGGGGCAGAGTTAAGTTTAAAAAAATATTTGTTGCTTACCTGAAAATTAAATTAACTGGAGTGCCTGTGTATCCTGCATTTTTATTTGGTAAGTCTGGCAACTCTATTTCAAGGACGTCATGTTTGCAAGTTTTCTGATAGCATAATAGCTACTCTGTAACTCAAGCTATCTTCCTAGATACTTTCCTTCCACCACCTAGCTCTCAGGCTCCTGAAATGCATTTCCCAACTCTGAGATGGGTCCCTCTTGTCCCAACCTTCCACTGAGACACCTCTCTAGGACCTACCTGCTAACTTAGTCCAGGGGTTGACTGCATTACAGCCCCTTGGAGCTTACTATTGCCATTCCTCTTCTGTATCTGAGTCTTTAAATTTACGTTAATAGAGGGGATTTGGGGACAAGGCAGGAGAGAAAGTGGAGCCCACAAAGCACGCAGTCAACTCCCTATTTTGCCGATGCCAAGACTGGCCAAGCTGGTGAAAGGATTTCTTAGCAAGCTCAGAGGGGGGCAGTTTGTCTATCCAAGCAAGCAAGCCTGGTGATATTGCCATGTGGAATAAATGTTAATAACACATAGTGTTTAAGTGCTGTTTCTAGGCAAGATAAGGATTGCAATTTGTGTTTAATTTTTAAATCCCATTATTGCTTCTGTAGAGGCATTTCTGAAGTTTGACAAGCTTCCTTGCTAGGATATGTTAACTTCAGAGTACATTCCTAAAAGCAGCAGGAGATGTCTTTGCCACTGACTATAATAATGATGATAATGATGAGATGGATAAGGAAATTATTGAATGGAGATCAATCTTATGAGTCTTACATTTAGCTGGAGTTTAACATCCAATGACAATGGTCATTTCCAAAAAAGGAACACTATATTTGAACTCAGAGCCCAGCATCACTGTGAAGACTGCAGAGTTTGGGTCTTAAATTTTTCTGCAAATTTCTGGAGTCCATATTTAGGACAACATACTTCTCTTCTTTCAAATACTAATAATTCTGCTTCAAAGAGCAGTGATTTGAAGTGATTTTCCAGTAACGCAGTCCTATTTCCGGGTACTCTAATAATGCTAATCAGAACCCTTGGGTTTATTTTTGTTTTTCTGCAAGGAATGGATTTCTTGTATTATAATTCTAAAACCTACCCTTGTTTGAGAAACAGATGTTAGAAGAGAATGCAATCAAAAGCAAGAAGAAATGACTGTAGCTGAGAGCAAATATTTATTTTCACATGTATCTAGTGGCTTCCTATAATAAGTCATCAATGAATGAAAAGCCATATAACAAATGTGTCTGTTGTTTGTGTGCAAAAATGTTATTACTAACCCACCATTAGACACGACATGCATTCTGAGTGTTTTTCCATTAGTCCTGATGTATTTGGGCAATGTCACTCATAGCCTCTTGCCTCATCTTACTAGTAATCAGTAGCAGGCATCTGCCAAAAAAGATAGCTAAGATCTTCTGGTATTTTTTGTGGTCAAGGAAAACAGCCAGATTTCTGCTCCTGAGAAGGAGTGAGCCCATTTTCTCAACCTGACAGGAATATCAGAGATTTGGAGGGTTTAATAAAGGTCAAAGTTGAAAGGTAGTATACATTTTCCTACCAGGAAAGCCAATCTACTCCATTTCTGCTATACACTCCAAGTGCTCCAAGATCAAATATAGCAGCAGGGAAAGACAGTAGTCAGTTAATGATTTCTCTATTTACATTCCAAACCAATAAGCTAACTTTTTGTTTGTTTGTTTGGCTTAACAGATTGTGCTTTAATTACAAACCATTAGCCAGTCATTAATAAATGGTACAGTTTGGATTTCATAAATATTTTTGAATTTTATGCAACTCATTTAACATTTTAATATACAGAAATAATGCCTAGGGCTTCCCTGGTGGCACAGTGGTTGAGGGTCCGCCTGCCGATGCAGGGGACACGGGTTTG
>NW_006796238.1:832660-870533 GCF_000442215.2 Lipotes vexillifer
AAAAAAAAAAAAAAAAAAAAAAGTCCCACAGAAATAATGCCTGATTTAGGAGAAATACTTGACTTAACTGAGATTATGTTACTTGCGGATAGCCCAGCTTTTCTGATTCAGTCCAGCAGAGGGAGCATTAGGGTAGGCGGGGGTGGGGGGTGGAGGGATGGGGGGTGGGTCTCTGAAGTCACACTGTCTTTACTCAGGTCCTGACTCTTTCATTTACTAGTGCTTGACCTTGGGCAAGCTACCTAAGTTCTCTGTGCCTCAGTTTCCTCACCAGTCAAATGGAGGCAATTTTATTACCAGCCTCTGAGAGATGTTTCCAACATTAAGTGGGATAAGGCATGTGAAGTGCCTAGCACAGAGTGAGCGTCCAATAAATATTAGCTAAAAACAGAATAAAATCAAACAAAATTTAAACTCTGTTCTGAGCTATACCTGGATAGTTCTCTTATTACATTTTGCAATTATTGCATGAAGCAGAGACTATGTTGCCTACCTAATGAAATTTAACCAACAAATATTTGAATTTTGGAATAAACATATCTTATACACTGATTAGGGATTCACTGGATATTAAATGTAAATATATTAAGGACATGTTTAATAAAATCAAAGACCCCCTTGTATTTAAGTCATCATTCTAGAATAAATATTTGCTTACTGTCTAAAGCAATAAAGAGAAGAGTACAAGGTAAATATAGTTTCATTTGGCATCATTAAAATGGTGTTTCTAATATTTTTTTTTACATTTATTAATAGGCTTTCATTTTTTTAAAAAAATTCTCTAGGTCTATGATTTTTGGACTTGGGCAGTAGCACCAACAAGTCATTGGAAAAGCAGTGAATGGAAATAGTGCTGTCTTCACGGATGTGGTTTCTGTGGTCTGGCTCTCTCTGCTGCAGCAGTCATGGCTTGATAGGGAGGGAGAGTAGGTATGGAACAAAGTTGGGCAAGGTAAGTGAGGTGTGTCAGTGGGAATCTGGGTGGTTAGACCACTCAAACTGGGAAAATGGAGTGTTGGTGATTTCCTGACTATAACAGGTTTTTTTGGGATGTAATCCCCAGATTCCATGACCGGAGAGGTCCAAGAATCAATAGATAGGAGTGTAGGGCAGGAAGGAAGTAAGCTAAGGGAAGCTAAGAAGAGTGAGTCTTCTCTGTGCCCTATTTGCTCTCCCACTGTGCTGGAGGAACTTGGGAATATTTTTTTTTATAACTACCTTGACATTACTAATTGGAATGGGCGCTCACTCCTCCTCCAATCTCTCCCTCTGTGGTTATAGATAAAGACTTTACCTTGGTGGCTCTTGCTTCCACCAGGGACTCTGTATAAGCTATGAACATTCTAAAAAATCATCTCTGCAAGAGTAAAATGGGTATTTACTGACTCACTTACTCTGCGAATTGATTTGATAAAATTGATTTCCATTTTATATCTTAAATATTTTGTACAACCTAGAAGAGGCTGAAAAGCGTTGCATCACATCTAACACACAAGTCTGGGCTTTCCTCCGTATTCACAAAGGCACATGCTTATTACGTCTTGTACTGATTTATCTTGTCTTCTTTTTTTCAGTTACTTGCTGATGTCATCTCTTTTGGCTATTCCTGAAAGGATAGCTAAACTTGTCTTCTTTACTTTTTTACCTTCTAGCACATATCAAGTCATACTCAATAGAACTACCGTTATCAAGCACTTACTGTATATGCTCTATATACTGAGCCCTGTTCAGTAAGCCTTACACAGTTACTTCATTTAATTCTCGACTCAAGCCCACAAGGTAGATATTCCTTCCACTTACAATCGGAGATTCTGAAACTCAAGAAAATTTAAATACTGTTCTCAAGGTTAAACATCTACTGAGTGGTACACACACACTCACAACTAATTCAGTTCAACTCTAAAGTCCACTCTCTTTCACTAGGCTATGGTGACTAAGAACTTTGCCTATTGAGTGCTGGATTATTTCATGTAGAAACCAGCACTGTTTTTATATTATCTGGCTTTCTTGCCAGGCAATGCTATCCTTCCTACATGCTCAGTCAATTTCAACATTGTTCAGTCTCTGCACAAATCAAGATAGCACAACCTCCGCACAGATCAAGATTCCTTTTTCTGTATTCCAAATATATAGTATTGACCATACTACTTGCAGCACAGTGCAAGGCACTGTAGGGGATACAAAACTATATGAGCCATGGCCTCTAACCTTAGGAGCCTCCATTTTAACGGTAAAGGGATAAACATGAGAAAAACTGCATGCAAATGTCTACAATATGAGGCAGAATAAAAGTACCATTATTAAGATTATAATCCATGATAGGAATTTACGTGAAGGAGAAGGCAACCACAAAGACTGTCCTCTTTGGATCTTGGTCAAGGTTTGGCTTATTTTGCTGTGGTTTATGGGGAAGGGGAACCAGAGAGAGAATTTTTCAGCCATATTTCAATGGTTCATTGTCACTGCCATTTTGTACAAACAGCTCATTTTTGGTGAGAAATAATAATCAATGCAAAAGAGGCTGTAGGCAGGGCTGGGGTATGTAGACACTCCTTTATTTTATTGATATTTTCTCCAGGTTGTGACAGTGATGATAACTTCTAAGAGAGAGTGAAAAAAAAATTCTACTGCTCTCACCACAATTATATCCAATCTGACAACCAACAATTCATTAATTAAATTTAATGTTAAATATGTGAAATTTATTGAGTTGGGATATACAATGATAAACTGAAGCTTATATTCTATAGAGAAAATAAGATGTCTATACAAATAAATATCCCATGGTAAGAAATGATAAAAATCATTAGAGAAGGACAGAGAAGTCATCATAATATTTGAGAGGAGGAATAGGTTATTTTCACTGGAGGAATCAGGGGAGTCTACACGAAGGAGGTGATAATAACCATTAAGAGCTAACCTCTTGGGCTTCCCTGGTGGCACAGTGGTTGAGAATATGCCTGCCAATGCAGGGGACACGGGTTTGAGCCCTGGTCTGGGAAGATCCCACATGCCGCGGAGCAACTAAGTCTGTGCACCACAACTACTGAGCCTGTGCTCTAGAGCCCGTGAGTCACAACTACTGAGCCTGCGTGCTGCAACTACTGAAGCCCATGCGCCTAGAGCCCGTGCTCTGCAACAAGAGAAGCCACTGCAATGAGAAGCCTGCACACTGCAACGAAGAGTAGCCCCCGCTCATCGCAACTAGAGAAAGCCCACGTGCAGCAACGAAGACCCAACACAGCCAAAAATAAATAAATAAAATAAATAAATTTATTTAAAAAAAAAAAGCTAACCTCTTTTAATTGCTAACCAGGTACCAGGCCTTAAGTGTGTATTAACTTATTTAACGCTCACAACAACTCTATGAGGTAGATGCAATCCACCCCCCCACCCCACATATTTTCTAGGAAAAGAAACTGAGGTATAGAGATTAAATAACCTGCTAGCAAGTGACCTGCAGTTTGGCTTTAGAGGCTGGTCATTTAACCACAGCTCTATTCACCAGCCTGTACCAGGAAGAATGGATAGGAGTGGTTTCCCACCAGAGCTAGAAGAACAAGTAGAGAGGCAGCAGCAGGAAAGGACAAGGAGGGTATGGGGAGGATGGCACATAAAGAGAGGTAATCATAAACAATAAAAAGGTAGGCTATGTAATGTTAGTTTAGAGTCAGGCCACGGAGAGCATTGAGGAGCTATCTAAAGGGGTTGTACTTTAGTTTTTATGATTGACAGTTTTTGAAAAGCCTTGTCATATGACATAGGTGGGCCGCAGGAAAACTAATCTGATAGCCATATACAAGATAAATACAAATGTTGTCAAGAGGCAGGGAGAGCAGTTAGGCAGTTAAACTCCATAACAGGGAACATAGCTTAGAGTGATGGGGGGATTAAACTGAGGATAACAATGAGGAATTGCAAAATTGAAAGTGAGAAATTAAGAATGGCAGTCATGGAAGTGTAAAATTGTGAGAGAGATGTTCCTTCTTGAGGAGTCAAAAGAGATGCTTGAGTTTTGAATTTGGGTTATTGCCAGGGCAGGGGTGTTATCCACACAGCTCTGGACCTTTGGGGAAGTGAAGTTTGAGTAGAAAATGAAGTTAATTTTGTATATATAGTTATGCAGATAAAATTTTCTGTTGGATAATCCTCTGACAGAAAGTTTGATAATTGGATTTTTAAATTTTTGGTTGCGTTGGGTCTTTGTTGCTGCATGTGGGCTTTCTTTAGTTGTGGTGAGCAGGGGCTACTCTTCGTTCCAGTGCGTGGGCTTCTCATTGTGGTAGCTTCTCTTGTTGCGGAGCATGGGCTCTAGAGCGCAGGCTCAGTAGTTATGCCACACGGGCTTAGTTGCTCTGCGGCACGTGGGATCTTCCCGGACCAGGGATCGAACCTTTGTCCCCTGCATTGGCAGGTGGATTCTTAACCACTGTGCCACCGGGGAAGTCCCAATAAGTAGATATTTGACTGCATTCTATAGGGTTTAAAAACTTTTAACCCCAAACCAAAGTAAGGTCTTGGAAAGGAAAGGATGTACCCTCATATTTGAGATGGATATCTATGTAGATGCTTGAGAGCACTACCAGGTACATGAAAAGGTGTTCAGCACCTCTAATCATCAGAGAAATGCACGTTAGAACCACAATATGATATCGTCTCACACCTGTGAGAATATCTATTGCCAAAAAGGAAGTGTTGGGAAGATGTGGAGAAAGGGAACCCTGTGTACTGTTGGTGGGAATGTTAATTTGTGCAGTCACAGTGAAAAACAGTATGGTGGGTCCTGAAAAAATGGAAAATAAAACTACTATACGATTCAGCAATCCTACTTCTGAGTTATATAGCCAGAGGAAATGAAATCACTATCTTGAAGAGATATCTGTTCATTGCAGCATTATTCACAATAGCCAAGACATGGAATCAACTTCAATGTCTCTCGACAGATGAATGGATAAAGAAGGATATATAATGGATGTATACATTATATATATATATACATATATATATATATATATATATGTATATATATATAATTTAACCATGAAAAAAGGAAATCTTGCCATTTGCGACAACATGGATGAAACAACTTGGGGGCATTATGCTAAGTGAAATAAGTCAGACAGAGAAAGACAAATACTGTATGATATCACTTATATGTGGAATCTTTAAAAAGCGGAACTCATAGAATCAGAGAGTAAATTGATGATTGCCAAGGGTTGTGGAGGGAGGTGTTGGGGGAAGTTAGGAGATGTTGGTCAAAGGGTATAAACTTCAGTTAGAAGATGAATAAGTTTTGGAGATCTAATGTACAGCATGGTGACTCTACTTCATACTGTATTACATACTTGAAAGTTGCTAAGAAAGTAAATCTTAAATGTTCTCATGACTACCACCACAGCAAAGAAGAGTAATTATATGAGGTGATAAATGTATTAACTAAACTTATTGTGGTAATCATTTTTCAAAATGTAAATGTATCAAATCATCACATGTGCACCTTAAACTTAACAATGTTTTATGTCAAATATGTCTCAATGAATCTGGAAAAATCAGGAAAAAAGCTTCTTCCTTTCCTCTTTGGTGTTTCTTGACCTGTCATTTTTTTGTTGTTTTTATTTGCTATCTAAAGTGTGATTCCTTGGGCATGAGATATGTGCTTGCAGGGTGATAGTAGACCCTTCCAGGTGTGCAGTGCATATGCCTGACCCCAGTCACCCACATCTGTATTCAGGCCGCTGCTGGGCATGGAAGGGGGCAGTGGTCACTAAGCAGGAAGAATGCTTGGTCAAGAACTTGTCCTGGGGTGAGTGAAGTGGTGGGAGCTGGAACCACATATGATCCAAGGTTCCAAGTCCCTAGTGTATGCTTCATCGTCCCATCAAATTTCACTTATAAAAGCAAATTCAAGATGGTGACAACAGAGCACTGAACTCCAAATATGGGGACACTTCTGAGTGCAGGGCCTGTGGGGCTGTGCTGGTTGAATGTCCTTGAAACTGGCTCTGTTGAGCAGCAGTGGGAATGACAAAGATCTCAGAATAGCAGTGGCTACGTGGCAGCACTTAAAGGCAAGACATAAGGTGGGCTTAAGTACTATGATAGAAAATTTGAAATGGCAGCCAGGTGTCCTGAGACAGAGAGATCTATTGAGATGGCTAATATAACTTGGTATTTATAGAACGAGATAGATGGGCAGGTGAAAAGAATGCTGCTGCATATATAGTCAGAAGAGATCAAGAATGAGCAGAAGACTGGGGTCAGCCACTTCAGTGAAAAAGTCACAATTCCTTGTTCTGTCTCCAGACCTAAACCAAATCTCAGGTTCATCAGCAGAAATATAGTTCCTATGATGAAGGACCCTGCATAAACACAGAAGTTGTATAATCTAGTGATTCCTTTAATCTTTCCCCAAAGGGATTTATGGTCATTTACTCTGGTAACCATGTACTGGGCAGAGAGAAATACCTAGAACTCTGAAGCGTTGTTAAATCCAGAGTCCAAACTGATTCTGATAATTGGGAGCCCCAAATCCCATTATGATTCCATTTTTATCTCTTGTAACAGTCTTTATTTTAAAGTCTATTTTGTCTGAGTCTAGCTATCCTGGCTTTCTTTTTTTTTTTTTTTTTTTTTTTAAAAAAAATTGGCATGGTCATCAATCTTTATTATTGTCAACCCATCAATTTAATTCTAAACAAGCAGAGGACACCAGAGGTAATTCACAGCCAGTAACCGAACACAGTAGAAATGTTCTCACTCACCAATAATCAACTGCTGCAAATTAAAATCAAATGTCTGGCTTTCTTTTGATTTCCATTTGCATGGAATACTTTTTTCCATTCCCTTACTTTCAGTATGTGTGTGTCTCTAGATCTGAACTGAACCTCTTGTAGGCAGCATATATACCAGTCTTGTTTTGTATTCATTTAGCCACTCTATGTCTTTTTGTTGGAGCATTTAGTACATTTACATTTAAGGTTATTATCAATATGTAGGTTCTTATTGCCATTTTGTTAATTGTTTTGGGTTTGTTTTTGTAGGTTTTCTTTTCCCTTCCTTCTTTTGTTCTCTTCTCTTATATTTTTGATAACTACCTTTAGTGTTGAGTGGATTTCTTTTTCTTTTTTATGGGTATATCTATTATAGATTTTTGGTTTGTGGTTAGCATGGGGTTTTTATATAGCAGTCTATATATATATACATGATTGTTTTAAGTTGCTGATCTCTTAATTTCAAATGCATTAAAAAACCCTGCAGTTGTAGTCTCCTCCTCTCATGATTACTGTTTTCGACATCATATTGTACATCTAATTGTTTTGTGTATCCCTTAACTGCTTATTGTGGATATAGATGATTTTACTACTTTTGTCTTTTAATCTCCTTACTAGCTTTGTATGTGGATGATTTCTACCTTTACTATATGTTTGCCTTTATTGGTGAATTTTTCATTTTGTAATTTTCTTGTTCTAGTTGTGGCCTTTTCTTTTTCTCCTAGGGAAGTTCTTTTAACACTTCTTGTGAAGCTGGTTTGGTAGTGCTGAACTCATCTATCTTTTGTTTGTCTGTAAAGCTTTTGATTTCTCCGTTGAATCTGAATGAGAGCCTTGCTGGGTGGAATATTCTTTGTTGTAAGGTTTTCCCTTTCATCACTTTAAATATCATGCCACTCCCTTCTGGCCTGCAGAGTTTCTGCTGAAAAATCAGCTGATAGCCATATGGGAGTTCCCTTGTATGTTATTTGTTGCTTTTCCCTTGCTGCTTTTAATATTCTCTCTTTATCTTTAATTTTTGTAATTTTAATTACAGTGTGTCTTTGGTGTGTTCCTCTTTGGGTTCATCCTGTACGGGACTCTCTGTGCTTCCTGGACTTGGATGACTGTTTCCTTTTCCAGGCTAGGGAAGTTTTCAGCTATTACGTTTTCAAATACGTTCTTGGCCCCCCTTCTCTCATGCTTCTCCTTCTGGGACCCCTATAATGTGAATATTAGTGCCCTTGATGTTGTCCCAGAGGTTTCTTAAACTGTCCTCATTTCTTTTAATTCTTTTATCTTTTTTTCTGTTTAGCAGTTGTGATTTCTACCACTCTGTTTTCCAGCTCCCTGATTCATTCTTCTGAGTCATTTAGTCTACTACTGATTCCTTCTATGTATTTTTCATTTCAGCTATTATATTTTTCATCTCTATTTGGTTGTTCTTTATATTTTCTAACTCTTTGCTAAAGGCTTCTAACTTCTTGCCCTTTGCATCCATTCTCCTCATGAGTTCTTTCATCATCTTTACGATCATTACTGTTAACTCTTTCTCAGGTAGAGTGCCTATCTCCACTATACTTAGTTCTTCTGGGGTTTTATCTTGTTCCTTCATCTGGAACATGTTCCTCTGCTGCCTCATTTTGTCTAAGTTGCTATTTGTATTTTTATGTATGTGGTAGGTTATTTACCTTTCTCGACCTTGGAGAAGTGGCCTTCTGTAGGAGATGTCCTATGTGTCCCAGCAGTGTACTTCCCTCTCATCACCCAAGCTATATGTTCTAGGGATTTCCTCTAAGAAGGCTGTGTGGGTCCTTCTGTTGCGGCGGGTTGACTATGTGTGTGATCCGTTATGCTTGGTTGGCCCCTAGTCTGGTGGGTTGCCAGGCCCTGCCTTGTGCAGATGCTGCTGCCCTTGCTGGTTGGTGGGGCCTGGTCACTAGTTGGCTGGCTGCAGACCCCTAGGGGGCCCCGGGGCTAGTGCAAGCTCACTGGTGGGTGGAGTCCGGGTCCAGAAGACTCTGGAGCTATTGCCCTCCCACTGGTGGGTGAAGCCAGGTCCTGGGGTTAGTGCCGGACTAAGGGCAGGCAGGGCCAGGTCCTGAGTCCAGATGCAGTGCCCAGGGGTCCCAGAGCTGGTGTCAGATTGCTGGGGTATGGGGTCTGGGTTGTTCCAAAGCTTGTGTTGGCCTGCTAGTGGGCAGGGATGGGGTCCAGCTTGTCCCAGGGCAGGGTCTGGCCGGCTGTGGGATTGTGGTTTTCTGCCCACTGGTGGGTAGAGCTGTTGTCTGGCCTGCCGGTGGGCAGGGCCGTGTGTGGCGGTTTGTCTAGAGGTGACGGGAGCTCCTGAAACTGCTGAGTGGGTCTGTGTCCGTGTCCTCTTAGTCGTTTGGCCCGAGGAGGACGTCCCAGCTCTAGCAGTTGCAGGCTGGTGGGCGGGGCCAAGTCTGGCCTGAGGCGGGCGTCCCAGCTCTGGCGGCTGCAGGCTGCTGGGCGGGGCCAGGTCTCGCGCAAACGAGCAAGAGGGAGGAGCCTCCACAGTGGCGCCAGCTGGCGCCGGCTTGTCGCGGTAGAACGAGCGCCTAACTATTTCTGCCCCAGCATGAGCCGAAGCTGCCCTCTGCCTCTTTAGGAGACTCTTCAAGACCAGCAGGTAGGTCTGGCCTCGGCTCCTATCAAACTACTACTTTTGCCCTGGGTCTCGGTGCGTGTGACGTTTGGTGTGTGCCTTTAAGAGTGAAGTTTCTGTTTCCCTCAGTCTGTTGGGACTCCCGAAATTAAGCCCCACTGGCCTTGGAAGCCAAATGCTCTGGGGGCTTGTTTTCCCTGTGCAGGACCCTCAGGCTGGGGAGCGCAATGTGTGGCTCAGAGCTCTCACTCCTGTGGGAGAACCTCGGCACTATATTCTCCAGTTAGTCGGTCACCCACCCCGGGGGCGGTATGGGACTTGATTGTACTGTGAGTCCGCCCCTCTTACCTGTCTTAATGTTTTCACTTGCAGAAAATCTTTTCTGGTAGGTTTCGGTCTTTTTCATAGATGGTTCTGCAGATAGCTGAGGTTTTGGTGTGCTCGTGAGAGGAGACGAACTCAGGGTCCTCTCTCCTCCGCCATCTTGGCTGATCTCATGACTGACTTTTAAATGATGGCTGATTCAGTGTCTTCAGAAACCACTACACTTCCCTTCTTTTAAGCTACCTGGCAAAGCTATAAATGTAGCTGAAGAAGCTGCAAAGACATTTTCTCTCTGCATTATATTTCCATTTTTAGGATAAAGGAATATGGGCGTGAGGTAATACCTGGAATTCTAGCCCAGATCATTCTTCCCTGGGTCCACTGGATTCATGGACTCACCAAGTCCATGACTACTATGTCATTACCCAGGTTCAAAAAATGGCATTGGAATGGTCCTAGTAGTTGACAGCAGTTGCAGGCATTGTGGTCCCCTTATTTCCCCATTTTAATCAATAATCTGATCCCTACTAAAACCAAATGGATCATGATCGGTGAGAGAGGTCCATTGCAAACTCAACCAAGTAGGAAGCCCAGTTGCAATTGTTGTGTTAGATGTGGCATCTTTGTTAGAGCAAATTAACAAAACCGTGGGTACGTGGTATGTGGTTATTGATCTGCCAAATGTGTTTTCTGTATTTATCAGGAAGAAATATCAGAAGCAGTTCCCTTGTACAATGACATTATACCATCAGGATATTGCCCTGGGGCTATGTGGATTCTTCTTTTCTCTGTCATAATATGGTCTAAAGGGACCTGGAACATTTAGATATTCTGTGGAATAGTATGGAATATATATATATTTATATATAATATTATATATATTATATATAGTATTTCTTTTATATTGATGACATCAATATGTTTTTATATGTCAACATCAATATTTTGTATCAATATAATTTTATATTGATAAATTGCACATGAGGAGCTACAAGTGGCGAGTACTCTGAAAGCCTTAGTAAGAGAAGTGAGGTCCAGAGGGTAGGAGATAAACCCTGTAGATTCAGGGGCCCACCACAGGCCTAAAGGAGAAGTAATAAAACTTGGTAAACCTCAACTTTTGGTGGGCAGCATACTTTGCACTTGGAAATATTGCTCCAATCATTTGCTGAATGACGTTGTAAAGTACTGCTAACTTTGAGCAAGGCCCAGAAAGCACTCTGTAGCATAGCTAGACTGTGATGCAAGCAATCCTGTGGCTTGGACCAGATGACTTGGCCAGTCCTACAGTACTGGAGATATCAGTCGGAGGAAAGAATGTTGCAATGGTGCCTGTGCCAAGCCACAATAGGAGAGTCTGAGAGTAAAGTCCTAACTTCCTGGAGTAAGTAGTGCCATCTGCAGCAGGGAACTATACATTATTTGAAAATCAGATTCTGTCATGCTACTACCCCAGCAGACTGAATGGGATGGCCATAACTGCCCATCATGAACTAGTTACTGTCCGATCCACCAAATTGGGTCCATCAATAATCTAACTTAGTAGGGCTTGAAGTAGTAAATCTGGAAGTGGGCTTGAGCAGGTATAGAGGGTACAGGTAAACTACAAGAACGGAAGCCCCAAGTCCCATATCACCCATCACAGTTGTACCAGTACCTTGAATTTTGCTCACACCTAGGTCTTATGGTGTGGGCTGGGGTTCCTTTTAAATAGCTGACAGAGGAGGGAAAAAAATCCAAGCTTGGTTCATGAATGGGTTGGCCTGGCATGTTTGTGAATATCAATTTTGACTGCTGTGACTATCTACGTCGACTGTTGGTACACTACAACCCCATTCTGAGGTGGCCCTGAAAGACAATGGAGAAGGGAAATTCTCCCAGTGGACACAACTTTGGATATTGTCTTGGTAGTCCACTTTATTTGGAGAGAGAAATTGCCTGAGGTAAGGATAAATGTGGACGATGGGCACTGGCAAAATGGCTTAGCTGATTGATCATGTTCTGGAAGGAGCAAGATGAGCATTTTGGGGACAGATATGTCTGGACAAGAGGAGAGCAGATGGACCTATCAGAGTAGGCACAGAGGGTAAAGATACTTGTATCACCTGTTAACATATACCAGGGAGTTCTCCCTGTGGAAGAGGCACCGACCAACCAAATGGATGGCTCAGCCAGTTTATGTCAGTCATGGATGTATTTTGAAGTTAGAGGGGGAAAGAATTTCCTGATGGATTAGATGGGGGTATGACAGAGAAGAATCAAGGAGGACTCCAAGATTTTGGCCTGAGTAGTTGGGAAAATGGAGTTGCCATTCACTGAGATTGGGTGGAGCAGATTTTTGTATAAAGATCAGGAGTTCCCTGTGGGGCATGTTGGTTTGAGATCTCTTTTAGACACACAAGTGGAGATGCTAGTAGGCATTTGATAAACGAGTCTGAAGTGGAGGAGAGGAGTTCAACCCAGAGTAGAAGAGTCATGACCTGGTGGAAAAAAATCACAGGAATGGTCAGAGAAGTCCTATCTGGTGTGTTGAGGGACCCAGGACAAGGCCTTTCCCCTCCATTGCATTGCTCATGTGTATCATGAGGGACAGAAGTGCCAGGATAGTAAGGTTTCTGCCAACGTTGCCAATCAAATTCTGAGCAAATTTTGCAGAGTAGGAAAGATTGAGAGCTTGGATATTGTTTCAGTAGAGCCAGTATATAGAAACTTCTAGTGTTCATTTTTTTTTTTTTTTTTTTTTTGCGGTACACGGGCCTCTCACTGCTGTGGCCTCTCCCGTTGAGGAGCACAGGCTCCGGACGCGCAGGCTCAGCGGCTATGGCTCACGGGCCCAGCCGCTCTGCGGCACGCGGGATCCTCCCGGACTGGGGCCCGAACCCGTGTCCCCTGCATCGGCAGACGGACTCCCAACCACTGCACCACCAGGGAAGCCCTCTAGTGTTCATTTTTGACACTCCTCTTTTTCTGCACACATTGGGAGAATTGCACTTTGCTGCATCCCTTGCAGTGAGGCAGGCTTATATGATTAGTTCTGGCCTTTGGGTTGGAAGATGGCTGTGGCTTCTCTGCTGAGGCATTTGATTGCTAGTTCAAGTCTCTGACTCTCCAGTGCTCTCTTCCTCTGCTGTAGAGAGCGTGGAACACGTAGAGAGAGATGCAACAGACGGAGGGAGGTGCCACTGAGGACTTGCAGCCCTGGATTGTGCAGGAGACTTTCGTGTTGGTTAAGCCACTGAGATTTTGGTGTTGCTTGTAATTGCAGCATTGCATGATCTATCCTGACTGGTATGGTCTGTGGTGGAAGTTCATGGAAATAAGGATCTGGTCTTTTTACCTGGAGTAGGGAGTATGATAAGAAGAGGAAGAGTGTAAGAAACCAAACTTCACTCATCACTATTTTCCTCAGGCCTGTGAAGAGCAAACATATCTTCTCTTGCGTAAATGTGTTTCAAGTTTTATTTTGGTTTGTACGTTGTTTTTCAATCCTTTCTCTCTTTTTTCTTTTCATTTATGCTGCTATAGCGAACTGTAAGACTTATTTTGATCACAATAAATCTATAAAGATGTACAACTAGACTTCACCAGTTTTAAATAACCAGACTTTTCAGTTGCTTAAAGATACCTCTCAGGGTGAAAGTTCACCTACTGAACAATTAAACAATTAAGTCACGGATGGTTAATGGAGTTTCCAGTGTACCTAACATTTATTAATGATAATATTGGATTTATGTTTTTAAAGCTAGTCAGTTAGACTTAAAATATACTAGACACATCTGTCTTAGTCCTTTTTATCCTTGGTGGGTTAGGCCTGAGAATCAAAATTTGTATGCATTTGGAGGAAAAAATAATTTATGATGCAGGGTTTTTACTTGTGTGGTGTCTTATGTTCACTTCTCATTTGTCTTCCTATAATGCTGTGGGGGAATATACCACTGAGGTTTGGATTAAACAAGTCAAGTATACGGTACTTTGTGGAGTTTGTATTTGATGTTTGGTGAATATTGGTCTGAATGCAGTTTATATAAAAAACTCAGCAAAAACAGTAAAATAAATAACAACAAAAAATTATAGAAACAATACATTTGTAGTTGAGAAATAATTTTGCACCAAGTTAAAGAAGCAAACTTAATATTACATGAGTTTGCTAGTCTTTCAACACCAACATCTATGTTTACTTTGAAATCTGTGAACTAAGCCAGTTGGTAATTAAAGAAAGCTCATTACCAAGCAAATGCAAAAAAAGTAATTCACCTTTGAAAGATGGCATTTTCATTACAGAAACAGCAGAAAAAGACTTAGGAAACTAATGAAAAAACATAAAATGCAAATTACTGCAGCTAATTGGTTGTGTCTTCAAACATATTCTGAATTATTAATTTATAAGAGTAAATATTTTCCTTTAAATATAAGATAAAGAAATGATATCCTTCCCTCATGGTTAGCATTAAAATTATAATGTTTTATTCTTCTCTAGTGTAGTTGTATCAAAATTTTGTTGAGAGGACAAAGAGTAAGACTCAAAGAATTCAAATTTTCTCCAAAGTTCTAAACTCATCTGTTGAATAGCTAGTTACATGTTAAATTCCCAGTCAAAACATACAGTTAATAAAGAACCAAACTGAAGACACACATATTAGCCAGTAAATTCTAAGAGAGAATATCACTTCTGCTTTGTTCACTGTGTCATACCAAGCATTTTTCAGTGTCTGGCACAGAGCCATGAAAATAGCTCTTATCAAGGTAATCAACAATTTCCAGCTTGACAAATCAGTACTAAGACCTCATCCTACTTGATATTTGACACAGCTGACCGTTCTTTTCTTCTTGAAATGCCTTGTTCTCTTGGCTTCTGTGATATCACATATTTTCTTCCTATTTCATTAGATATCTCTTTGCAATCTAGTGGTTTCTTTGCCTCTTTTCAGCATTGCAGGGCCCCAGGTGTCACTCCCTCATTCTCCCATTTGGTGGTATCATCTAATCCCATGCTTTTAAATATCATTTAGATGTTGAGACAATAGATCTGATCTTTTCCCTGAGTCCAGGCTTGTATATCTAATTTCCAAGTCAACATTGCTTCTTAGATATCGAATAGGATTTCAAATCACCATGCGACATCATGAATGAATCTCAAAAGCATTGTGCTAAGTATAAGAGGTCAGAAACAAAAGACTGCACACTGTATACTATATGATTTCATTTATATGACAAATTTATGGTGATTCCCAGTGGCTTGTGGTGGAGAATGGGATTGACTGCAAGGTAATTTGTGGAGTGATAGAAATATTCTATGTCTGAATTACATTAGTAGGGTGATGGTTACATGATTATACACATTTGACAAACTCATTAAACTACATCCTTGGGCTTCCCTGGTGGCCCAGTGGTTGAGAATCTGCCTGCTAATGCAGGGGACACGGGTTCGAGCCCTGGTCTGGGAAGATCCCACATGCCGTGGAGCAACTAGGCCTGTGAGCCACAACTACTGAGCCTGCGCATCTGGAGCCTGTGCTCCGGGACAAGAGAGGCCGTGATAGTGAGAGGCCTGCGCACCGTGATGAAGAGTGGCCCCCGCTTGCCACAACTAGAGAAAGCCCTCGCACAGAAACGAAGACCCAACACAGCAAAAATAAATAAATAAATTAATAGACTCCTACCCCCAACATCTAAAAAAAAAAAAACTACATCCTTAAAATGGGCAAATTTTTGGCACAAATTGTTTGCATTAATTATTCTTCAATAAATCTTGTTTTAAAAACTGCCCAAATGTCTTCTCATTACAATTAAGATAAAATCAAAATATTTATCATTCTTGTTTCAATCATATTAGTCTTTGTTCCTCAAAATTTCTACACTCATTCCCATTCCTGTGTTTTTACCCTAACTCTCTGTTTGCCTGGATATTTCTTTCTTCAGGTACTTCATTGGCTAACTAGATTTATTTCAGTAGCCAATCTCTCAGGGAGACTTTTCTTGTCTTTAGTTTCTAAAATAGGTCTTCCCTCTCCTTTAAGTCAAACTCTATACCATTACTTTGTTTTAAGCACTTAGCACCAGTCTTACTTACATATTTATTTGCTTCCTTGTTTATTTTCCCTCTCTCCTCACTGGTCTGCAAGTGCCTGGAGGAAATGGAAACTGTCAATTGGATTCACTGCTGAACCTCCCAAGATAAGGCCAGAATCTGGCCTATTGTAGGCATTGAATACAATTTGTTGAATGAAGGAATAAAAAAATGAATATCAGGAACTTAATAAGTGTTTGTTGACTGGCTGACTGAATGAACCCTAAACCACAATTATAAACACTGGCACTTCATGTTTAACTAAAGCATCATGGTACAAAGAATGTGGATCAGTGATGCTAATGGAGTGTGTACTTGAAACATACACATCCATCGACAGGCATTTATTAAGGACTTTCCATGTGAGTGGCACTGAGCTACAGGTGGCAGTCACTTATTTTGAAGAAAACATTCTGTCAATCATTTCCACTCAATTGTTTAAACTTTCTCAAGTGAATAATTTTCAGGTAAAACCTTCTTAGTTCACAGTTCAGCAAGAAACCTGTGGAAATAACTTATTTTAGTCCATTTTTTGTGTGTGTATGAAAATTTGCTCTTAAACCAGTTGTTAGGAGGGTTTTATGGATATTTTTGCTAGATTTGAGAAATTCTGAAACCAAGTATTATTCTCTCTAATAAATCACTCTTGGTATAGTAAAAAAATACACTTTGTTTTTGTAAATAGGTACATTAAAAAAAATAATGTAGCCAACTCTATTTTGAGGAAAATAAAGCGTGGTCCTGCCTTGGATAGCTGAAAATATGAGTAACTGGGCGGTAAGTGATCATACCATTGGCACTTAACCTAGTGATCATTTTGATAATGCTTATGAAAATACATCACAAATTAAATATGAACACATGTGTTTTTGTGTGTAAACAAATTTGAACCCAGAGTAGAACACCTTGTGCTAATCTGAATGAATAGTACTTAGAGACAGAGCAGTGAAATCATCAATAAGAAACACAGACATGGACACACACACACAGTGGAAAACAACTCTTCTTTATGATAGCTGTGGTCTAGTCTTAATTCCTGGACCTTATGATATTTATTTATTTAATTTTTGTTTTGTTTTTGATGGACATATTAGTCCAAATGAATCAAGAGGACAAAAGCCTCTCCCTGGAATTTAGGTTTGTGCTGCACTGAACTCCAATGACTCATTGCAGCAACATCACTCCTTTCTGGAAGAGGGTGAGGTGGAAGCAGGTGAGGATAGAATGTAGGTGGGAGAGGAGTTCAACAATGCTGTCTGTCATCTCTGCTCCAGATCCTCCAACTCTCCTTCTTCTAAAAAGTGAATCATTCATACTTAGTGATAGAGACAATCAAAGTTCCTGGTAATTATGTCTTCTAAAGTAGCACCAGGTCAAGGAGAGTAACAATAATTCAGTAACTTCATGTATCAAATGATGGTATGTCAGTGAGAGACTTGAAAGTGTCAAATCCTGATCCTAAATGTTTTGCTGTAATTGATATTATACTGTTTTCTATAGTGTCTGAGTTTAGATTCATTTAGTAGCATCTGAAGAAAAACAAGTGCATGGTTTCATTTAATAATTAACATGTGATTTTGTAAAATTGATTAATCTATGTCACTTTTCCTTTCCTTTTAAAGGAAAGAAGACAAAATAGCATGTACTATGTACATAGCATGGTTACGTACTTTATGTTGAACCCTCAATAGGTACATTTTAAAGATTTCGATGCCCGGTGTTCTCAGATCTAAAAATTGTGGTGAAAGAGTAGTACTTTTGCTACCCCTCCAAGCAACCATCTCTTGACTTGTGAACTCATAATTATCAAGATACAAGCTGAAAAAAAGTAGTGAAAGCTCCTGTCACTATTTTTGAGAGTCCCACCTCTCCCCCTCTCCCCCCAAAAAAACAAACAAACCAGACACTGGCTTGTTAGGCCTCCTTTCTGGAGTTGGCATTGTTAATCCATTTTGCTTCATGTCCTTGACTGAAGGAGTTTCTTTAACTCTGGATATATAGAGAAATCATAGCATTATTTAAAAGTAATTGAAGTGACTCTACAGAATGAGACTCATGAAAGTGTCCTATTCATTTTTCTTAAAAGAAGAACAGCTAGAACAACAAGTGAGAGAAATAATAAAAATAGGCACTACTTGCTGTCCACCTGTAACCTGTCTAATGCCAGAGCAGGGGCTTTTAAAATAATCACAGGATTTCCCTGGCATCCAGTGATTAGGACTCCGAGCTTTCACTGCCCTGCCGAGCGTCGGGGTTCAATCCCTGGTCAGGGAACTAAGATCCCAAAAGCCACTTGGTCGGCCATTTTCACAAAACATAAAAGTAAGTGCTACTGAGACTCTGAATGGTTAGCTTCCCGTTCATTTCCAGGATCAAATAGATAGAAAATGCCAGGGTCCGAGCCGAGTGTCTGCTCAGTTTATTCTACCCCCACTTCAGGATACTTATATATGATGTACGATGATACACTTGTAATTATATTTTCATCTCTTTTCTGGTTGGGTTCAAATTTGTATCTTTGTTTTAGGTGACCTTGTCTAGGATTGTCTTCAGTGTCTTAAACTATTCTTGTCCTGTGCTGTAATTCATGAGGCTTCTCCCTTCTCTGTATCAGGGCCCTCATTACTAATTGCTAAGTGGTCATTAAAAAATGACCACTCTCTGGGTCTACAATAGCTTGAAATTCAGAATGTAAAGATACTGTTCACTAACCTGTTGAAGGGTTGCAGCTCTTTCTCTTCTATGCTTTCTTTCTGTTATCTCCTGGCCTCCAGCACTTACCACCCTGGGAGTGACTTCTTTTTGGTTTTCAATGTCCTAAAAATCTCTCTGTATCTGAGCTCACTGCTAGCTGTCCTTGGATTCCTCTTGGTCAACATTCTGCCTGCCTTAGGGGCTGGGGAGGATGTTTTGAAGGGAGAGGCTCTCCTAGGTTGGACCACAGCTGAAAATGAATGGTTGCTATCATAGCTCTTGTGGAATGCAGCTATAGTCCTTGTCTGCACATAGCAGCTCTTGGTTCTGTGCTTCAATCATTTTATGTCCACGAATTGTGTGAGCTACACAATAAATGTAGATTTTAAAACAGTGCATACCATCTAAACTGGGTTGTCTATAATGTTTCAATTAAAAGTGTCTCTGTTACTAAGTATTTTTGTGTTTTTTCTCACACTGATAAAAATTAAAACCTCAAAGTCCTGAGATACACACTATAATGAAAATAAATATCTAAGGTATCATCTGAATAATCAAGATTAAGTTCAGGCTGCTACAGTGTACTGTATTTTACTTTTCTGAAAGTCAGACCTCCTGAAAGACAACTTTTGATAAATTCTATCAGATATTTTACCAATCCTAATTCAATTTAACAAATATTTTTTAGACTATCTGCTATCCACTTTATTCTAAGCTGGAAACTTTCATTATGAAGTAAGTATAAAACAATTTCTCTATTCAAGAAGTTTACAGTCTAATTAGAATATACTAATAGATAGGGGTGTGTGTGTTTGTGTGTGTGCTTGTATGAAACAATTAGATAAAATACAGCATAATATATGGTTATGTTTTAAAATATGGTATTTAGATGATAAGTATGACAGGAAGTCACAGTACTGAAAACATTTTGAAAGTTTCTTTAATGTGGTAGCCCTTCTAGTCCTCTCAGCTGTGAAGTTTTGACTCAGTTTGGAAAAAAATAATATCCTCAACAAAACAATTTTAAACCTGTGGCTTTTTGGTATCCACTGTTATTGCTTTTCTCTCCATGTAATAAAGGGGCAATGTGTTCCTTTATCCTCTTCTTACTATGGAGTCACTGAGCCACTTTTTTACTGTCTTTTCTGTCTTCTTGCCAGTTGCATCTCTTTTCTTATTTTGGTTTTCCTGACTGTGCTACAAAAGGCTGACCTAAAGTCAAATTAGTTACTTTCCTGGGAAAAATATCTTCTTTCCTATTCTTATCACTTGGTTCTTCAGCTTTAAGTTTAAAGTTTAATTCACTGATTGGTATATTATTATATCAAGTCCTCACTTAAGGATGATATAAGGTGACATACCTCTTTTCTTCAAAAATATTTTTTACAATTTACAATTTTAGAATTGCAAGTTGCCAACATTCGTGTGTAACACATTTCTAAAAAAAAAAAAAAAAATCCATGGGGAAATTTGACACAGATCTACAAATATTATATTTAGACTTGTGCTGTAATAAAACCCAAAACTACATTTTTAGATGAAAACTGTTACGTTTTTTGATGAAGTCACAAAACTCCATCTAATGCTATATTTAATGCTTTTGTAAAGAGTAAACTTTGGAGAAATAATCTGCCTCACTAGAATAATGGAAAAGTGTGGTACATCATGAATCAATATAAATTTATTTTTGAGGAAAGGAAAGTGACATGGATGGACAATGAAATGTTCCAAGCACTATAAAATGTATTGAGTTCCAGAAACCAGACAATTTTGTATAAAATGCCTTTAGGATTGGTTTTCCCTAGGATAATGAACAGGGGAAAAATGTACTGAAAATACAGAAAAAAATTATATTTTGAGAAGCATATTAAATCAGAGAAATGATAGTGTCATAATTGATTCCATAAAGACTCTCAGAAAAGCAAACCTGATATAGCGAGTCTGAAGCTTAAAATGGTGAATCCAGCTATCAGTGGTCAATGAGAATTTAAAAATTGCATCAAAAAGTTTGGAAAGGGCTTCCCTGGTGGCACAGTGGTTGAGAGTCCGCCTGCCGATGCAGGGGACACACGTTGGTGCCCCGGTCCAGGAAGATCCCACATGCCGCGGAGCGGCTGGGCCGGTGAGCCATGGCCGCTGAGCCTGCGCGTCCGGAGCCTGTGCTCTGCAACAGGAGAGGCCACAACAGTTAGAGGCCCGCGTACCGCAAAAAAAAAAAAAAAAGTTTGGAAAAAGTCTCCAAATAAAACCCCTAAAAACAAACCCCCAAAACACACTGGCACATCTGATTAGGATGAGGTTTTATAGTGTGTACCCTTATTTATTCTGATAATGTGGCTACTGATGGTCTGTGTATCCTCCAGGGCTCTGTTCAAAGTAACCCCTCCAAGAAGCCTAGAAGCTTCTACCTCTCTCTTGAGGCTTGATGTTTTAATCTAATTTAGATTTTCTTGGTCTTGACATTTTTTTATTGATATGTTGATATTTTGATTTTATTTCCTGGAAGGCACTTCACATCTTTGTATGAATAAATATTAACATATATAATACATGCATAAGATATGATGATGTATGGATTATAGCCTTAAGGTCTCAATGATCAGATCTTTCTGATGCCATTCAAGTTTTTTCTTATCTAGAAAAATAACCTAATTGGTAATTATAAGTATAAAAACAATTAATAATTATACCCAAACTATTCTTTTAGAATATGATTTAAAATATAAAACAGAATAACAGACTAATTGTTGTCAATTAATCTAAGGGTTTAAGTAATAATTTTGAGGGTAGTTTAAATGATTTATCTGGAATCTTTTGCTCCTGTTTGGGAGGTGGCTCCTCCAAATGTTAGTTTTAGGCAATTTATTTAATCTATGCCTCTTTTTTTCTTATCTGAAATGGGAAAATTAATGGTGCCTACCTCATAGGATTGTTTTGAGGATTAAATGAATTAATATTTTCAAAGTGTTTGGAATAGTAAGCAAGTATTTAAACATTATCTAAGTGTGTATTATTATTCATCTCACAATTCGGTGACTCTCTAGCTATGTCAGATGTTATTAAACCTATCCATTATCCATTGTTTTAGATTTCAATGATTGAATTTTTCTTTTATTGAAATTTTATTTATTTTTAAATCTCATTGTTAATTTCTTTTGTTTTTTTGCTTGTTCATATTTTCAAAACAAAAAATTTCCTTAGATAAATCAAACATAATTATTTTATACTCTGTGCTCATTAAAAGCCTCAAGTCTGACACCAACTTGAATTTAAATTCTTGGCTTGAGGGGTTTTGGATCATCCAGGAAGAATGGATTTAGGCCGGGAACCCATACAAGGGCTGATTTTTGGTTGAGAATTTTCCAGGAAATTTTTCTTTTTGTTCTTCTTCACCCAGTACCAAAGTTCAAGATGAGTGGTTTCACTTGCTATTGCTTGGAGCTGAGAGTGGGAACAGACTTATTTCTACTTTCACTCTTTTTCTGAGGCCTGAGGATATAGCTCTTTACACAGGGCTCTTTTTTATACAGGGGTCTCCCCATCTTTTGGTGGACTTCTCTCTCCTCAGCTCTCTCGGAGGCCTTGAAAAATAATCAAAGCTCAAGCGCCCCTGGATTCAGCAAATGCCCTTGGAGCTTAAGTTGACTTTATCTTATTTTATTTTTTCCTTCCCAATTCTTGAACTTATCCTTAAATTTATTTCCTTTCTTTTCTTTTTTTTTTTAATTGGGATTCAGAACACTGAACATGAGATCTATCCTCTTAAGTTTTTAAGTTTACAATACATTATTGTTGGTTATAAGTACTCTGTTGCAAAGCAGCTCTCTAGAACTGTTCATCTTGCATAACTGAAACTTTAATACCTGTTGAATGGCTACTTCCCATTCTCCTTGTCCCCTTCCCTGGCAACTCACTGTACTACTCTCTGCTTCTATGAATTTGACTACTTACGATACCTCATGTAATTGGAATCATGCAGTATTTATCCTTTTTGTGACTGGTTTTTTTCACTTAGCATAATGTCCTCCAGGTTCATCCATATTGCTCCATATGGCAGAATTTCCTCCTTTTTAAAGGTTGAATAATATTCCATTGTATACCACATTTTCTTTCTCTTTACCCATTGATGGACATTTAGGATGTTTCCTGTCTTGGCTATTGTGAATAATGCTACAATAAACATGAGAGTGCAGATATCTCTTGAAGGTTCTGATTTCACTTCTTTTGAATACTATATACCCAGAAGTGGGATTTCTGGCTCATATGTTAGTTCCCTTATTAATTTTTTGAGGAACCTCCATACTCTTTTCCATAGTGGCTGCACCATTTTACATTCTCACCAACAATGTACAAGAGTTCCAATTTCTCCATATTCTCGCCAGTACTTTTTGTCTTTTGTTTTTTTGATAATAGCCATTCTAACAGGTGTGAGATGATATCTTACTGAGGTTTTGATTTGCATGTCCCAGGTGACTAGTGATGTTGAGCATCTTTTCATATACCTGTTGGCCACTTGTATATCTTCTTTGGAGACATGTCTTTTGCTCATTTTTAATCAGGTTATTATTATTGTTTTTTGATATTGAGTTGTATGAATTCCTTACATATTTTGGATATTAATCCCTTCTTAGATATGTGGAATAGATGTTAATTTATTTGCTGTATGCTCTTAGGTCCATTTCCAGAGACTTTAAATGTTTGTTCTTTTTACATAATTTTCCACCAGTTTCTCTGGGTGTGGGTGAGGGGTGAATCCATGAAGCTCTTCATGCTCTACTGCCAGAAATGAAACCCATATATTTATTTATTTATTTATTTATTTTTTAAACATCTTTATTGGGGTATAATTGCTTTACAATGGTGTGTTAGTTTCTGCCTTATAACAGAGTGAATCAGTTATACATATACATATGTTCCCATATCTCTTCCCTCTTTGTCTCCCTCCCTCCCACCCTCCCAATCCCACCCCTCCAGACAGCCACAAAGAACCGAGCCGGTTTCCCTGTGCCGTGCGGCTGCTTCCCACTGGCTATCTACCTTACGTTTGTTAGTATATATATGTCCATGTCTCTCTCTCGCCCTATCACACCTCACCCTTCCCCCTCCCCATATCCTCAAGTCTGTTCTCCAGTAGGTCTGTGTCTTTATTCCTGTTTTACCCCTAGGTTCTTCATAACATTTTTCCCCCTTAAATTCCATATATATGTGTTAGCATACGGTATTTGTCCTTCTCTTTCTGACTTACTTCACTCCGTATGACAGACTCTAGATCTATCCACCTCATTACAAATAGCTCAATTTCGTTTCTTTTTATGGCTGAGTAATATTCCATTGTATATATGTGCCACATCTTCTTTATCCATTCATCCGACGACGGGCACTTAGGTTGTTTCCATCTCCGGGCTATTGTAAATAGAGCTGCAATGAACATTTTGGTACATGACTCTTTCTGAATTCTGGTTTCCTCAGGGTATATACCTAGTAGTGGGATTGCTGGGTCATATGGTAGTTCTATTTGTAGTTTTTTAAGGAACCTCCATACTGTTCTCCATAGTGGCTGAACCAATTCACATTCCCACCAGCAGTGCAAGAGTGTTCCCTTTTCTCCACACCCTCTCCAGCATTTATTGTTTCTAGATTTTTTGATGATGGCCATTCTGACTGGTGTGAGATGATATCTCATTGTAGTTTTGATTTGCATTTCTCTAATGATTAATGATGTTGAGCATTCTTTCATGTGTTTGTTGGCAGTCTGTATATCTTCTTTGGAGAAATGTCTATTTAGGTCTTCTGCCCATTTTTGGATTGGGTTGTTTATTTTTTTGTTATTGAGCTGCATGAGCTGCCTGTAAATTTTAGAGATTAATCCTTTGTCAGTTGATTCATTTGCAAATATTTTCTCCCATTCTGAGGGCTGTCTTTTGGTCTTGTTTATGGTTTCCTTTGCTGTGCAAAAGCTTTGAAGTTTCATTAGGTCCCATTTGTTTATTTTTGTTTTTATCTCCATTACTCTAGGAGATGGGTCAAGAAGGATCTTGCTGTGATTTATGTCATAGAGTGTTCTGCCTATGTTTTCCTCTAAGAGTTTGATAGTTTCTGGCCTTACATTTAGGTCTTTAATCCATTTTGAGCTTATTTTTGTGTATGGTGTTAGGGAGTGATCTAATCTCATACTTTTACATGTACCTATCCAATTTTCCCAGCACCACTTATTGAAGAGGCTGTCCTTTCTCCACTGTATATTCCTGCCACCTTTATCAAAGATAAGGTGACCATATGTGCATGGGTTTATCTCTGGGCTTTCTATCCTATTCCATTGATCTATCTTTCTGTTTTTGTGCCAGTACCATACTGTCTTGATTACTGTAGCTTTGTAGTATAGTCTGAAGTCAGGCAGCCTGATTCCTCCAGCTCCATTTTTTGTTCTCAAGATTGCTTTGGCTATTCGGGGTCTTTTGTGTTTCCATACAAATTGTGAAATTTTTTGTTCTAGTTCTGTGAAAAATGCCAGTGGTAGTTTGATAGGGATTGCATTGAATCTATAGATTGCTTTGGGAAGTAGAGTCATTTTCACAATGTTGATTCTTCCAATCCAAGAACATGGTATATCTCTCCATCTGTTTGTATCATCTTTAATTTCTTTCATCAGTGTCTTATAATTTTCTGCATACAGGTCTTTTGTCTCCTTAGGTAGGTTTATTCCTAGATATTTTATTCTTTTTGTTGCAATGGTAAATGGGAGTGTTTTCTTGATTTCACTTTCAGATTTTTCATCATTAGTATATAGGAATGCCAGAGATTTCTGTGCATTAATTTTGTATCCTGCTACTTTACCAAATTCATTGATTAGCTCTAGTAGTTTTCTGGTAGCATCTTTAGGATTCTCTATGTAGAGTATCATGTCATCTGCAAACAGTGACAGCTTTACTTCTTCTTTTCCGATTTGGATTCCTTTTATTTCCTTTTCTTCTCTGATTGCTGTGGCTAAAACTTCCAAAACTATGTTGAATAAGAGTGGTGAGAGTGGGCAACCTTGTCTTGTTCCTGACCTTAGTGGAAATGCTTTCAGTTTTTCGCCATTGAGGATGATGTTGGCTGTGGGCTTGTCATATACGGCCTTTATTATATTGAGGAAAGTTCCCTCTACACCTACTTTCTGCAGGGTTTTTATCATAAATGGGTGTTGAATTTTGTCAAAAGCTTTCTCTGCATCTATTGAGATGATCATATGGTTTTTCTCCTTCAATTTGTTAATATGGTTAATCACATTGATAGATTTGCGTATATTGAAGAATCCTTGCATTCCTGGAATAAACCCCACTTGATCATGGTGTATGATCCTTTTAATGTGCTGTTGGATTCTGTTTGCTAGTATTTTGTTGAGGATTTTTGCATCTATGTTCATCAGTGATATTGGCCTGTAGTTTTCTTTCTTTGTGACATCCTTGTCTGGTTTTGGTATCAAGGTGATGGTGGCCTCGTAGAATGAGTTTGGGAGTGTTCCTCCCTCTGCTATATTTTGGAAGAGTTTGAGAAGAATAGGTGTTAGCTCTTCTCTAAATGTTTGATAGAATTCGCCTGTGAAGCCATCTGGTCCTGGGCTTTTGTTTGTTGGAAGATTTTTAATCACAGTTTCAATTTCAGTGTTTGTGATTGGTCTGTTCATATTTTCTATTTCTTCCTGATTCAGTCTTGGCAGTTTGTGCATTTCTAAGAATTTGTCCATTTCTTCCAGATTGTCCATTTTATTGGCATAGAGTTGCTTGTAGTAATCCCTCATGATTTTTTGTATTTCTGCAGTGTCAGTTGTTACTTCTCCTTTTTCATTTCTGATTCTATTGATTTGAGTCTTCTCCCTTATTTTCTTGATGAGTCTGGCTAATGGTTTATCAATTTTGTTAATCTTCTCAAAGAACCAGCTTTTAGTTTTATTGATCTTTGCTATTGTTTCCTTCATTTCTTTTTCATTTATTTCTGATCTGATTTTTATGATTTCTTTCCTTCTGCTAACTCTGGGGTTTTTTTGTTCTTCTTTCTCTAATTGCTTGAGGTGCAAGGTTAGGTTGTTTATTCGAGATGTTTCCTGCTTCTTAAGGTGGGCTTGTATTGCTATAAACTTCCCTCTTAGAACTGCTTTTGCTGCATCCCATAGGTTTTGGGTCGTTGTATCTCCATTGTCATTTGTTTCTAGGTATTTTTTAATTTCCTCTTTGATTTCTTCAGTGATCACTTCGTTACTAAGTAGTGTATTGTTTAGCCTCCATGTGTTTGTATTTTTTACTGCTCTTTTCCTATAATTGATATCTAATCTCATGGCGTTGTGGTCGGAAAAGATACTTGATATAATTTCAATTTTCTTAAATTTACCAAGGCTTGATTTGTGACCCAAGATATGATCTATCCTGGAGAATGTTCCATGAGCACTTGAGAAAAATGTGTATTCTGTTGTTTTTGGATGGAGTGTCCTATAAATATCAATTAAGTCCATCCTGTTTAATGTATCATTTAAAGCTTGTGTTTCCTTATTTATTTTCATTTTGGATGATCTGTCCATTGGTGAAAGTGGGGTGTTGAAGTCCCCTACTATGAATGTGTTACTGTCGATTTCCCCTTTTATGGCTGCTAGTTTTTGCCTTATGTATTGAGGTGCTCCTATGTTGGGTGCATAAATATTTACAATTGTTATATCTTCTTCTTGGATCGATCCCTTAATCATTATGTAGTGTCCTTCTTTGTCTCTTCTGATAGTCCTTATTTTAAAGTCTATTTTGTCTGATATGAGAATTGCTACTCCAGCTTTCTTTTGGTTTCCATTTGCATGGAATATCTTTTTCCATCCCCTTACTTTCAGTCTGTATGTGTCTCTAGGTCTGAAGTGGGTCTCTTGTAGACAGCATATATATGGGTCTTGTTTTTGTATCCATTCAGCCAATCTGTGTCTTTTGGTGGGAGCATTTAGTCCATTTACATTTAAGGTAATTATCGATATGTATGTTCCTATTCCCATTTTCTAAATTGTTTTGGGTTCGTTATTATAGGACTTTTCCTTCTCTTGTGTTTTTGTCTAGAGAAGTTCCTTTAGCATTTGTTGTAAAGCTGGTTTGGTGGTGCTGAACTCTCTCAGCTTTTGCTTGTCTGTAAAGGTTTTAATTTCTCCATCAAATCTGAATGAGATCCTTGCTGGGTAGAGTAATCTTGGTTGCAGGTTTTTCTCCTTCATCACTTTCAGTATGTCCTGCCACTCCCTTCTGGCTTGTAGAGTTTCTGCTGAGAGATCAGCTGTTAACCTTATGGGGATTCCCTTGTGTGTTATTTGTTGTTTTTCCCTTGCTGCTTTTAATATGCTTTCTTTGTATTTAGTTTTTGACAGTTTGATTAATATGTGTCTTGGCGTATTTCTCCTTGAATTTATCCTGTATGGGACTCTCTGTGCTTCCTGGACTTGATTAACGATTTCCTTTCCCATATTAGGGAAGTTTTCAACTATAATCTCTTCAAATATTTTCTCAGTCCCTTTCTTTTTCTCTTCTTCTTCTGGAACCCCTATAATTCGAATGTTGGTGCGTTTAATGTTGTCCCAGAGGTCTCTGAGACTGTCCTCAGTTCTTTTCATTCTTTTTTCTTTATTCTGCTCTGCAGTAGTTATTTCCCCATATATTTATTTTTAAATGATATAATACACACAAGTGATAGAAATTATATAAGCACATGAGAACTAGAACATTGACACTCATTCAATCTATATGTGCTCTTTGTTTATACCATCCCCTGCTTTCCTCACCCCTCAAAGTGACCAAATTTTAAAATTTTATATTGTTACCGTTATCTTTAAAAATTATTTTACCAAATAATTATGCAGGCCTGAAATATATAATATTTGATATTAATTATTTTTAAAATTACACAAAGACTGTTTCCTAAATATAGCCTTCTGGGACTCAGTTTTTTCACTTACATTATATTATTAAGACTTCTCCATATTGCAACATGTAGTTGTAATTTATTCAGTTTTATTTATAAATAAATTCACACCGTGGAATGTTATATAGAAGTACTTTCTCCTTTTGATAGATACGGGGTTGTTCCCAGGTTTTCTTTTTATTCAGTGGTTAGCTCACTCTACCATGACTTCCATCCCCAGCACTTGACTGAAACAGGTGACAGTAAGTCATTAATTACTTCTGTGAGGCCCAACTGAGTGGATACTTCTCAGTCCTCATGTTACAAGACCTCACTTTGCCATTCAGCTGATTGGCTTCTCCCTCCTTGAAAAGCTTGCTTTCTTGGTTTCCATGATACTTCTGTTAGGGTTTCTTTCCTGCTTCTCTGATCCCTTCTTCATAATCTCCTTTGTCCTTTCCATCTTCCTTCCATAGTTTCTAATTGATACTTCTGACAGCCCGATCCTGGGAACTCTTCCCTCACTTGACTCTCCTTTAATGTGGAGAAGTATCACCTGAGGAACTTACTAAAATGCATATTTTGGGGTGTTCCCAAAGAGATTCTGATTTAGTAGGTATAGGAGAAGACACAAGAGTTTGCATTTTTAACAAGCACCCATCTCTTAGTGGATTTAGGTAGTTCTCAGAATTTAGTCTACTGTCTCTTCTGCAAAAATGTCTTTGCTTTGCTCAATTTGTGATGTCTTCTAGAGGTTTTATAAAATTCAAAATTTTTAGCAGAAATCACTGGCACTAATAACACTTTTGAGAACCCTGGATTTAGAATTGCATTTAAACAGAGCAGAGTAGGTGTCAAGTAGTTATATGATATTTTTTTCTTTGTTTTGGAGATGGCACCTAACAGAAGAGCTAGCTGTATGGCAGATCCACTTGTTACCATGACTGGAGTATCTTTTATAGTCAGTGGTACTGGTCAAGCTAAACAATTCTTTGAAGCAAAGGGAACTAGAAAAGCACAAAAACCATAGCTACCTCATATGGAAAAGCTGACTAACAAATGCTTTCCTTGGTATCTATAGATTTGGGCAGTGTGGAGTTGATGTGCAAGATAGTGCTAATAGGTAGGTAGGGTTCAGAAAATTAGCATTTTGTAGGCCACATGAAGGGTTTTTTTTCTTTACATTAGAACAAGATGCCACTGGAGGGCTTCCCTGGTGGCACAGTGGTTGAGAGGCCGCCTGCTGATGCAGGGGACAGGGGTTTGTGCCCCGGTCCGGGAAGATCCCACATGCCACAGAGCGGCTGGGCCCGTGAGCCATGGCCGCTGAGCCTGCGTGTCCGGAGCCTGTGCTCCGCAACGGGAGAGGCCACAACAGTGAGAGGCTCGCGTACCGCAAAAAAAAAAAAAGATGTCACTGGAGTGTTTTAGATATAGTGATCAGGTGGAGGCAGAAGGTCCCATGATTTCAGATGTATACTTTGGAAAGCTCACTTTGGCTGTGTGTGGTTAATCAAATGAGTATGGGGTTCAAGTGTGCATATTGGTTGAGGGAAACTAGTTAGAAGGTTACTGTTGAAGTCAAGGAGAGATAGACTGTGGCTTGAATTAGAATGGTAGCACTAGAGATGGAATTTGACTCTAAAGATCATTATAATTTATGGTCAACTGAGTTTGTAATTGTATTGGTTACAGGAAATGAGAAAAAAGCAAGTTCAAGGAACTTCCAGGTTCCTGACTACTACTACTGGATGAACAGAGGTGCTATTGACTGAGGAATGGAATGATGCTAAAAGAAGGCCGCCTTTGTTGTCTTTAGATCTGAGAGTGATCTACATAGACAAGTCCTGTCTTGTGGTTTTCCTCTTTTAGTGGATGAACAACTAAGAAATGTCTCTTTTGTATATTTCACATTTATTAATTTCTCTTATCATTGGGAGTTATTCCCATATTGATGAAAACATGGTGCTGACAGTTTCTGTCTCCTGAATAGAGAGTGCTTTGGCTGTCTCTTGGGTTCCAAGTACAAACATCCAAGGGAATGTGCTCATTGGCCCAACTTGCTCAGGTGGCTATCCTTGGGCTAATCAACAGTGGCCATATAAGAGCATAGCAGCTCCTGTGGAGCCCATGTGAATGGAACGGGGTGGGAAAAATTAGGGGCTTGTGGGCATATTCTATAGCAGGTGTCCATGTCATACTTGCTGCGAAAAGCAGAAAAAACAATTCACTCTCCACAGGCTGTTGCTGGTTTGGTAATGTTTGCCTGATCTTGTTTTGGGTAGAACATAAGCACCCATAGTATTTTCCTTAATACCATAAAGTACTGTGAAGACCTTGCCTTAGTACTTGTCTAAGCCCTAGAAAGTAATATAACAAAGCTACAGTAATCAAGACAGTATGGTACTGGCACAAAAACAGAAATATAGATCAATGGAACAGAATAGAAAGCCCAGAGATAAACCCATGCCCATATGGTCACCTTATCTTTGATAAAAGAGGCAAGAATATACAATGGAGAAAAGACAGCTTCTTCAATAAGTGGTACTGGGAAAACTGGACAGCTACATGTAAAAGAATGAAATTAGAACACTCCCTAACACCATACACAAAAATAAACTCAAAATGGATTAAAGACTGAATTGTAAGGCCAGGCATTATAAAACTCTTAGAGGAAAACATAGGCAGAACACTCTATGACATAAATCACAGCAAGATCCTTTTTGACCCACCTCCTAGAGAAATGGAAATAAAAACAAAAATAAACAAATGGGACCTAATGAAACTTAAAAGTTTTACACAGCAAAGGAAACTATAAACAAGATGAAAAGATCGTCCTCCGAATGGGAGAAAATATTTGCAAATGAAGCAAATGACAAAGGATTAATCTCCAGAATATACAAGCAGCTAATGCAGCTCAATATTAAAAAAACAAACAACCCAATCCAAAAATGGGCAGAAGACCTAAATAGACATTTCTCCAAAGAAGATGTACAGATTGCCAGCAAACACATGAAAGGATACTCAACATCACTAATCATTAGAGAAACACAAATCAAAACTATCATGAGATATCACCTCACACCAGTCAGAATGGACATCATCAAAAAATCTACAAACAATAAATGCTGGAGAGGGTGTGGAGAAAAGGGAACCTTCTTGCACTGTTGGTGGGATTGTAAACTAATGCAGCCACTATGGAGAACGGTATGGAGGTTCCTTAAAAAACCAGAAATAGGGCTTCCCTGGTGGCGCAATGGTTGGGAGTCTGCCTGCTGATAGAGGAGACATGGGTTCGTGCCCCGGTCCGGGACGATCCCACATGCCGCGGAGTGGCTGGGCCCGTGAGCCATGGCCGCTGGGCCTGCGTGTCCGGAGCCTGTGCTCCACAACAGGAGAGGCCACAACAGTGAGAGGCCCGCATACTGCAAAACAAAACAAAACAAAACAAAAACTAAAAATAAAACTACCATATGACCCAGCAATCCCACTCCTGGGCATATACCCTGAGAAAACCATAATTCAAAAAGAGTCATGTACCACAGTATTCATTGCAGCTCTATTTACAATAGCCAGGACATGGAAGCCACCTAAGTGTCTATCAACAGATGAATGGATAAAGAAGATGTGGCACATGTATACAATGGAATATTACTCTGTTATAAAAAGAAACGATATTGAGTTATTTGCCGTGAGGTGGATGGACCTAGAGACTGTCATACAGAGTGAAGCAAGTCAGAAAGAGAAAAAGAAATTCCGTATGCTAACACACACATATGGAATCTAAAAAAAAAATGGTTCTGAAGAACCTAGGGGCAGGACAGGAATAAAGACGCAGATGTAGAGAATGGACTTGAGGACACAGGGAGGGGGAAGGGTAAGCTGGGACGAAGTGAGAGAGTGGCATGGACATATATACACTACCAAATGTAAAATAGATAGCCAGTGGGAAACAGCCGCATGGCACAGGGCGATCAGCTCGGTGCTTTGTGTCCACCTGGATGGGTGGGTTAGGGAGGGTGGGAGGGAGATGCAAGAGGGAGGAGAAATGGGGATAAATGTATATGCACAGCTGATTCACTTTGTTATACAGCAGAAACTAACACACCATTCTAAAGCAATTATACTCCAATAAAGGTGTAAAAAAAAAAGTAACAAAGTACTCACTTTGTGTACTGCAGTCTGGGATAAATTGTACTTTCTCAGTTATGGCACATAAAACATTTTATCTTCCTACATTATAATTTCCCTTCTGTAGTTCTCCATCCCTATAAAGAAAAGAAACTTGGTTATAGTAAATGTGGTATAATGTCACTTTACTGTACCAAGAAACTGTCAGTTTGTTCTATAAGACTATGGATTTTATGTACTTCCTATTGTGTGTATAAGGAACCCCCAGGGCTTCAGCTCCTTGTCTGAGTATAATCTGTGCCCTACCTCACCCTAGCCTCTAAAATCTTACTCACCTGGGCTTCCCTGGTGGCGCAGTGGTTGAGAGTCCGCCTGCCGATGCAGGGGACACGGGCTCGTGCCCCAGTCTGGGACGGTCCCACATGCCGTGGAGTGACTAGGCCCGTGAGCCATGGCCGCTGAGCCTGCGCGTCCAGAGCCTGTGCTCCACAATGGGAGAGGCCACAACAGTGAGAGGCCCGCATACCGCAAAAAACTTTGATCCCAAAATGATTCACCTGTGTAATCATCCCATCATTCCCCTGGGGTTAAATGAGTATAAAGATTATGATAATACTTAAGAAGGAACATGAAAAGATAAATTTGTTATGACTAAGATGGACAAAATTGGGACACAGTTGCTTGAGCATAGATGACTTAGGCAAAGGGGAAAAGCCAATTATCCTATGTTGAAAGATGTTGGGCAGTAATTTAAAAGCTTTCCTATTTGCATAGTCATTTTGCATTGGTGTAGGATTGTTTATCTTTCTTTATGGGCCCTTACTGATAAGTCATAAATTGTACTTCCTCTGAGAGTGACACAATAAGATATTCTTTCCTCTTCAAGTAAACACACTATTTTATGACTTTTTAAAAGGTAAGGGGGTTACTTATATCATTTTGTATTTTGATTTTTAATTACATATGTTGCTTATGTTTCCATCGCATTATGTTTTCTTTGAGAAACACAAGGTTGTGTTGGTTTACTGGAATATTGAAATTATCATCAAGGGGATGTGACTACTCATTGATCCTTGAGCTGGACCTGAGTAGCTGGGGGCTCTTCACCGCCCTCCGCTGTCCATAGAATCTACTTTCATTCCTACAGTGGGAGTTGTTTTCAAGGACACAGCCTTGCGAGAATAATGTGTTGTTGAGACCATCTGGACAGTGTGATTGATGTGATTAAGCACAGTCAAAGCTCTATATAAAACTTCGAGAGATTCTGGTGGGCGGGTGCAGTGATCTCCTTATCTTGAGGTCGCCCAAGACATGCCTCCTCTGTAAGTTCCCTTGCTTATTAATACTGTCACCTACCAATCTGGAGTGGTCTGAATTTTTCTTTGATTTCTCCTTGCCCTCCATGTATGGGGGCTGGTTTCAGATTTCACCTGGGAAGCTGTCCAGGTTTGTGAATCAACAAAGCGGTAAAAAATGTCTTGAGGTTTAGAAAAATAGAACAGTGGAAGTCTCACATTTTTATGTTTTAAACCATTTGAGATTTTTTTTCTAAACTATAGCAACTCCTAATTAGACACTGATCTATTGTAATACAGCTGAATAACAAAAAAAGGAAAACAACTAGCTAGGATTACTTTGCTATCTCATTTTATCATGGAGTATCATCTGAATCTTTTCAAATGCCAGATTTAAATAAGTCATATTTCATGTTTCTCTCACTCTCCTATTTTTCATTCAGTTTAGTTGCAGGGATATTTTGAGTCAATATTCTCTTAGATGTTTTTTTTTTGAAATTATCCCTTGCGTTAGAGGCAATGTTAAGAATAAGGAGAAACTTATAGACACTTCTGTTATGTGCATTTCATGGGTACTGAGGAGAGAATAATGGTGAGAAGAGAGGAGATTCAGTACATATCTTTCTCACTGATCATGCTTTAAGTCTACTGTTCATTCATTTGTTCATTCATCAATATTTGTTGAATATCTATGATGTTTCTAGGAAGGAGGGAATAGCAAAGAAATGCAGTCATTGCCTGTGTAGAACTCCCAGAAGGAAAGGTATGCAAACTAGTTATTACAATATAGAGTGATTAATATGATGGGGTGGAATGGAATACAGGGCAGCAGCACATGAGTATTGTAGGGTTTGAGGAGACAAGTCAGGGGAGTGTCTTGGGAGATGTGTCATTTGAATTTAACATTAGGGGATAAATTGCTAGCTGAGTGGAACAAAGCGAAAGGATATTTCAGTTAGGAAGAATCACGTGCACAGGTGTGGAAAAGATAAGCTCATTGGGGATAATGTGCATGGCTTCCCATGGCTAAAACTTTGGATGCCTCTGAGGGGTGGCAGGTGAAACTGGAGACAAGCACGCTAGCCAAACAGTGTTTGAAGGTGATGGGAAACAGTCTGCCCTACCCATGAAAAAACATTATTAACTTTTTCTTAGTTTTGTGAAATCTTTCCCAAAGCAATTTTCTACCTTGGAAGTCATCGTAAGTCAGATTTGTACAGCTTTGAATTTTCCTGATTAACGACCAGTTCTCCACTTCACTTTGTAATTGTACGCTAGGCCTAAGTCCCATAACTATTTCTTTAAGTTGATAAGCCAAATACAAATCCTTTTCTTCCATGTTAAATACCAGTGATGCTGTTGTGAATTGATGAACTCCTGTTATTTGTGAAATTACCTCTATTGTTACAGCCTGACAAATTACTAACAGATACACATCACAAAAATGCCAGGCGCTTCAGCTCATTTAACTGCTTTCGTTGGCATTTTCTTCCTTTCCTCCCATGATTACTGTCATTTTTTTTTTTAGCTCTGTGTTAAATCACCATCTAATTATGCATTATCATAGCAACTCATAACAGTTGAGCATGTCTCGCTTCTAAATTCTAAAAGAAACTCTGTTGAGTCAGGCTTACAATGAGCGTGTTGTCACTTCTCTTGACCTTGCTTTACCCTCTGGGGCTTTGGGATTTTTGAGTTCCATGATTATGGTGGGAACCTGCTAGAGAGTGGTGTGCTTTGGAAAAGTTCATTGGTCACTTGGTAAGGTGAAGAATAAGGAACAAAGCAGGAAATCATCTCCCAGCTGTTTCACTGCCACTTTGCTGTTTTTTTTTTTTTTTTTTTTTTTTTTTGCGGTACGCTGGCCTCTCACTGTTGTGGCCTCTCCTGTTGCAGAGCACAGGCTCCGGACGCACAGGCTCAGCAGCTGTGACTCACGGGCCTAGCTGCTCCGCGGCATGTGGGGTCTTCCCGGACCGGGGCACGAACCCGTGTCCCCTGCATCGGCAGGCAGGCGCTCAACCACTGTACCACCAGCGAAGCCCATGAGGTACCTTTTTAATAAAAAGACATTGACTGATGGGAAGCTGGAGATTGATTCTCACGTTTTTGGCCAAATGTGATCATTTTTGTATAAATGCTTAGTAGATCTACAGGTCACTTAATTTCTGTTCCCTCATCTATTAAATTAGCATAGTCCTTCTTCCTATCTCATAGAGAAGTTATGCAGATAAAATGTCCTAAATTATTGCTTGGTGCCCACTTGTTAAAGGCAGACTGTTCAACATGACTTTCAGGGAATGTTTCCTTTTCTTTATGTGTAGTTATAATTTGAATTTGAATCCTAGAAATTATTCTGTTGTTACTAACTGGGGAATCTCAGGTAGTAGATTTAGGGAGTCCAGCAGAAAGTATCAGTTTTGATCCTATTGAATTCCCATTTAGAATGTGGAATCTAAGTTGACTGGGGCATGAGAGAGCCATTCTCCTGTGGTTCCCAGTGTATTTCAGGGGCTCCATGAACTCTGTTTTCATTTCTCATATATTTTGATTTTGATGTCTCTATAACAATACCAAAGAATTTCAATAGGTTCATTTATAATCATAATCTCATCTGGGATCATCACCTGTTCTCATTTATCAACACTGCCAAGGAAATTATTTTTACTTAATGAAGAACCAGCTTCTTTAACAGATGTTTCATAAATTTAGAAGATGCCCTGCACTTCCCCATCAGTGAAAGAACACCTAAATGCTCTCGGCATATGCAATAACTGATATAAGTATTTTGCTTCCTTGACCTTTAAATTTCTTATAATAAATTACAAATTATTCAACTCCCCAAATCAGTAATCAATATACAATGGCAGATTGCACAGGCCCATTTATCTTCCCCTTTGTGTTTTATCTTGAAGACCATTATTCAAAAATTGTTGCCTGCAATGTGTTGTAATTGGTGCTTCTACAGACTAGCTTAATCTGCAACCCATCAAAGTAAATATTATTTCCATTTAAAGATGTAGAACCAGAGGCTTAGAGATGCCAAGGTCATTTAGCTGGAAATAGCAGAGTCAATATTCAAACTCAAGTCTCTCTGATTTCAAAACACATGTTCTTTTTATCCCTGCCTACCCTACCAGCCATGTACAGTTCCATGAAAATTTTCTGGTAAATGTATAAGAAATATTCTCTCATAATTCTCTGAAGAGATATACTGTTCAAGCGACTCAAGAAAGTCTTTCTCAATTACCTTAGATTATTGATGTTGATTAAGAAAAGAAAGAGGGCTTCCCTGGTGGCGCAGTGGTTGAGGGTCCGCCTGCCGATGCAGGGGACACGGGTTCATGCCCCGGTCGGGGAGGATCCCACATGCCGTGGAGCGGCTGGTCCCGTGGCCCATGGCCGCTGGGCCTGCACGTCCGGAGCCTGTGATCCGCAATGGGAGAGGCCGCAATGGTGAGAGGCCCGCATACAGCAAAAAATAAAAAATAAAAATCGAAACTCTCTGGCACCTCTCTAGAGACAAGAAACAAGGAGGATCTTATATTGTCATATATCCTTAAGAAGGTAGTACACAGTCAGAACACACTAGCCCATGGGTCAGATTACCTGTGAAGGAGAAGGACTCTGAGAAGTGCTGGTGGGACTGATCATTTAGTATTAGAGGGTTCTTATGTGTTCTAGAATGAATTAAGGACTTGAAACATGATCTCTGATGTCTGGAAACATTCCCCCACTTAGAGTTCACTATGCTGAAGGTTAGACATTACTTTTCATGCTCAAATCTTCCAAGTTACTCTGCATCTTTGAAGCACTAACTGTGCTGTGAGGTGGGAAGTTAGAATATAGTTTACAGTTTAATTTGAGAAACTTTACCATTTTATTCCCAGTTAGCCTCACACAGACTAACTTGTTTTATTAAGCAGTCATGAGTGTTTGGTTTTGTGAGAGGGGAAGATTTTATTGATGCTTCCCACATTCTATTTTATTTTATTCTCTTCAGATTAATTAGAAGAGAAACAAAATTTGATTTCCAGTTGTTTCCCTGAATGAGTCTTTTTTTTTTTTTTTTTTTTTTTTTTTT
>NW_006796238.1:870598-902978 GCF_000442215.2 Lipotes vexillifer
TTTTTTTTTTTTTTTTTTTTTTTTTTTACTCTCAAAGCTGAGTTCCTTTCCTGTTGTTGCCTTGGTCATTTTATGCAACCAGGTAACCTTGTTTTCCCATTTGCTGCTCTTAAAACATTTCTTGCCAGATATCTACTCACTCAGTATCCATCCATCCACCCATCCATCCATCCATCCATCCACTCCTCCATTAATCCATCTATCTATTAGTTCATTTTTCAATTAATTAAATCAGTCATCATTCAACTTTCACTTCCTTTTTGGACATTGTGTTTATACTTTATTGAAATATTTTGTAAAAGTACCGATAATTAAAATGACATGTTTTCTATGTGCAGGTATTTATTTTATTGTGATAATAAAGAGGATATTATAGAAAACTGATAATATACAGACATGTCTATACCCTGAATATGTGAGTACAAATTGATAAACACTCATCAAATGTAATTTGGTAACATGTTTCAAAATTTATAATGTATCTGCTTTTTGACCCAGTGAATCTGTTACCAGTAATTCATCCTAGAGACATGCTGGTACAGATAAAGAGGTATGAATAAGATGAAAATGGAAACATTGTTAAACTGTAGATAACCTAAATGTCTACCAATAGAAGTCTGCTAGAAAATAGCTATTTCTTTTTTTTTTTTTTTGGCGGTACTCGGGCGTCTCACTGCTGTGGCCTCTCCCATTGCGGAGCACAGGCTCCGGACGCGCAAGCTCAGTGGCCATGGCTCACGGGACCAGCCGCTCCGCGGCATGTGGGATTTTCCCGGACCGGGGTACGAACCCGTGTCCCCTGCATCGGCAGGCAGACTCTCAACCACTGCGCCACCAGGGAAGCCCTATATTCAATATTTTGTAATAACCTATAATGGAAAAGAATCTGAAAAGGAATACATATATATATATATATTTATATGTATAACTGAATCACCTTGCTGTACACCTGAAACATTGTAAATCAACTATACTTCAATAGAAAAAAGAAAAAAAAATAAGTCCATGATTCAAATTAAAAAACTATATTTAAAAGTATACATTGTGGGGCGGTGGAAAGATGGCGGAGGAGTAAGACGCGGAGATCACCTTCCTCCCCACAGATACACCAGAAATACATCTACATGTGGAACAACTCCTACAGAACACCTACTGAATGCTGGCAGAAGACCTCAGACCTCCCAAAAGGCAAGAAACTCCCCACGTATCTGGATAGGGCAAAAGAAAAAATTAATTAAAAACAGAGACAATAGAATAGGGACGGCACCTGCACCAGTGGGAGGGAACTGTGAAGGAGGAAAGGTCTCCACACACTAGGAAGCCCCCTCGCGGGCGGAGATTGCGTGAGGCGGAGCGGGGAGCTTCGGAGCCGCGGAACCTATGCCAACCATATAGCAAAACAGGAACACAACCCCACCCACTAGCAGAGAGGCTGCCTAAAATCATAATAAGTCCACAGACACCCCAAAACACACCACCAGACGTGGACCTGCCCACTAGAGAGACAAGATCTAGCCTCATACACCACAACACAGCCACTAGTCCCCTCCACCAGGAAGCCTACACAACGCACTGAACCAACCTTAGCCACTGGAGACAGACATCAAAAACAACGGGAGCTACGAACTTGCAGCCTGCAAAAAGGTGAACCCAATCACAGTAAGATAAGCAAAATGAGAAGACAGAAAAACACACAGCAGATGAAGGAGCAGGATAAAAACCCACCAGACCTAACAAATGAAGAGGAAATAGGCAGTCTACCTGAAAAAGAGTTCAGAATAATGATAGTAAAGATGATCCAAAATCTTGGAAATAGAATGGACAAAATGCAAGAAGCAGTTAACAAGGACCTAGAAGAAATAAAGATGAAACAGACAATGATGAACAACACAATAAATGAAATGAAAAATACTCTAGATGGGATCAATAGCAGAATAAATGAGGCAGAAGAACGGATAAGTGACCTGGAAGATAAAATAGTGGAAATAACTACTGCAGAGCAGAATAAAGAAAAAAGAATGAAAAGAACTGAGGACAGTCTCAGAGACCTCTGGGACAACATTAAACGCACCAACATTCGAATTATAGGGGTTCCAGAAGAAGAAGAGAAAAAGAAAGGGACTGAGAAAATATTTGAAGAGATTATAGTTGAAAACTTCCCTAATATGGGAAAGGAAATCGTTAATCAAGTCCAGGAAGCACAGAGAGTCCCATACAGGATAAATTCAAGGAGAAATACGCCAAGACACATATTAATCAAACTGTCAAAAACTAAATACAAAGAAAGCATATTAAAAGCAGCAAGGGAAAAACAACAAATAACACACAAGGGAATCCCCATAAGGTTAACAGCTGATCTCTCAGCAGAAACTCTACAAGCCAGAAGGGAGTGGCAGGACATACTGAAAGTGATGAAGGAGAAAAACCTGCAACCAAGATTACTCTACCCAGCAAGGATCTCATTCAGATTTGATGGAGAAATTAAAACCTTTACAGACAAGCAAAAGCTGAGAGAGTTCAGCACCACCAAACCAGCTTTACAACAAATGCTAAAGGAACTTCTCTAGACAAAAACACAAGAGAAGGAAAAGTCCTATAATAACGAACCCAAAACAATTTAGAAAATGGGAATAGGAACATACATATCGATAATTACCTTAAATGTAAATGGACTAAATGCTCCCACCAAAAGACACAGATTGGCTGAATGGATACAAAAACAAGACCCATATATATGCTGTCTACAAGAGACCCACTTCAGACCTAGAGACACATACAGACTGAAAGTAAGGGGATGGAAAAAGATATTCCATGCAAATGGAAACCAAAAGAAAGCTGGAGTAGCAATTCTCATATCAGACAAAATAGACTTTAAAATAAGGACTATCAGAAGAGACAAAGAAGGACACTACATAATGATTAAGGGATCGATCCAAGAAGAAGATATAACAATTGTAAATATTTATGCACCCAACATAGGAGCACCTCAATACATAAGGCAAAAACTAGCAGCCATAAAAGGGGAAATCGACAGTAACACATTCATAGTAGGGGACTTCAACACCCCACTTTCACCAATGGACAGATCATCCAAAATGAAAATAAATAAGGAAACACAAGCTTTAAATGATACATTAAACAGGATGGACTTAATTGATATTTATAGGACACTCCATCCAAAAACAACAGAATACACATTTTTCTCAAGTGCTCATGGAACATTCTCCAGGATAGATCATATCTTGGGTCACAAATCAAGCCTTGGTAAATTTAAGAAAATTGAAATTATATCAAGTATCTTTTCCGACCACAACGCCATGAGATTAGATATCAATTATAGGAAAAGAGCAGTAAAAAATACAAACACATGGAGGCTAAACAATACACTACTTAGTAACGAAGTGATCACTGAAGAAATCAAAGAGGAAATTAAAAAATACCTAGAAACAAATGACAATGGAGATACAACGACCCAAAACCTATGGGATGCAGCAAAAGCAGTTCTAAGAGGGAAGTTTATAGCAATACAAGCCCACCTTAAGAAGCAGGAAACATCTCGAATAAACAACCTAACCTTGCACCTCAAGCAATTAGAGAAAGAAGAACAAAAAAACCCCAGAGTTAGCAGAAGGAAAGAAATCATAAAAATCAGATCAGAAATAAATGAAAAAGAAATGAAGGAAACAATAGCAAAGATCAATAAAACTAAAAGCTGGTTCTTTGAGAAGATTAACAAAATTGATAAACCATTAGCCAGACTCATCAAGAAAATAAGGGAGAAGACTCAAATCAATAGAATCAGAAATGAAAAAGGAGAAGTAACAACTGACACTGCAGAAATACAAAAAATCATGAGGGATTACTACAAGCAACTCTATGCCAATAAAATGGACAATCTGGAAGAAATGGACAAATTCTTAGAAATGCACAAACTGCCAAGACTGAATCAGGAAGAAATAGAAAATATGAACAGACCAATCACAAACACTGAAATTGAAACTGTGATTAAAAATCTTCCAACAAACAAAAGCCCAGGACCAGATGGCTTCACAGGCGAATTCTATCAAACATTTAGAGAAGAGCTAACACCTATTCTTCTCAAACTCTTCCAAAATATAGCAGAGGGAGGAACACTCCCAAACTCATTCTACGAGGCCACCATCACCTTGATACCAAAACCAGACAAGGATGTCACAAAGAAAGAAAACTACAGGCCAATATCACTGATGAACATAGATGCAAAAATCCTCAACAAAATACTAGCAAACAGAATCCAACAGCACATTAAAAGGATCATACACCATGATCAAGTGGGGTTTATTCCAGGAATGCAAGGATTCTTCAATATACGCAAATCTATCAATGTGATTAACCATATTAACAAATTGAAGGAGAAAAACCATATGATCATCTCAATAGATGCAGAGAAAGCTTTTGACAAAATTCAACACCCATTTATGATAAAAACCCTGCAGAAAGTAGGTGTAGAGGGAACTTTCCTCAATATAATAAAGGCCGTATATGACAAGCCCACAGCCAACATCATCCTCAATGGCGAAAAACTGAAAGCATTTCCACTAAGGTCAGGAACAAGACAAGGTTGCCCACTCTCACCACTCTTATTCAACATAGTTTTGGAAGTTTTAGCCACAGCAATCAGAGAAGAAAAGGAAATAAAAGGAATCCAAATCGGAAAAGAAGAAGTAAAGCTGTCACTGTTTGCAGATGACATGATACTCTACATAGAGAATCCTAAAGATGCTACCAGAAAACTACTAGAGCTAATCAATGAATTTGGTAAAGTAGCAGGATACAAAATTAATGCACAGAAATCTCTGGCATTCCTATATACTAATGATGAAAAATCTGAAAGTGAAATCAAGAAAACACTCCCATTTACCATTGCAACAAAAAGAATAAAATATCTAGGAATAAACCTACCTAAGGAGACAAAAGACCTGTATGCAGAAAATTATAAGACACTGATGAAAGAAATTAAAGATGATACAAACAGATGGAGAGATATACCATGTTCTTGGATTGGAAGAATCAACATTGTGAAAATGACTCTACTTCCCAAAGCAATCTATAGATTCAATGCAATCCCTATCAAACTACCACTGGCATTTTTCACAGAACTAGAACAAAAAATTTCACAATTTGTATGGAAACACAAAAGACCCCGAATAGCCAAAGCAATCTTGAGAACAAAAAATGGAGCTGGAGGAATCAGGCTGCCTGACTTCAGACTATACTACAAAGCTACAGTAATCAAGACAGTATGGTACTGGCACAAAAACAGAAAGATAGATCAATGGAATAGGATAGAAAGCCCAGAGATAAACCCATGCACATATGGTCACCTTATCTTTGATAAAGGTGGCAGGAATATACAGTGGAGAAAGGACAGCCTCTTCAATAAGTGGTGCTGGGAAAATTGGATAGGTACATGTAAAAGTATGAGATTAGATCACTCCCTAACACCATACACAAAAATAAGCTCAAAATGGATTAAAGACCTAAATGTAAGGCCAGAAACTATCAAACTCTTAGAGGAAAACATAGGCAGAACACTCTATGACATAAATCACAGCAAGATCCTTCTTGACCCATCTCCTAGAGTAATGGAGATAAAAACAAAAATAAACAAATGGGACCTAATGAAACTTCAAAGCTTTTGCACAGCAAAGGAAACCATAAACAAGACCAAAAGACAGCCCTCAGAATGGGAGAAAATATTTGCAAATGAATCAACTGACAAAGGATTAATCTCTAAAATTTACAGGCAGCTCATGCAGCTCAATAACAAAAAAATAAACAACCCAATCCAAAAATGGGCAGAAGACCTAAATAGACATTTCTCCAAAGAAGATATACAGACTGCCAACAAACACATGAAAGAATGCTCAACATCATTAATCATTAGAGAAATGCAAATCAAAACTACAATGAGATATCATCTCACACCAGTCAGAATGGCCATCATCAAAAAATCTAGAAACAATAAATGCTGGAGAGGGTGTGGAGAAAAGGGAACACTCTTGCACTGCTGGTGGGAATGTGAATTGGTTCAGCCACTATGGAGAACAGTATGGAGGTTCCTTAAAAAACTACAAATAGAACTACCATATGACCCAGCAATCCCACTACTAGGTATATACCCTGAGGAAACCAGAATTCAGAAAGAGTCATGTACCAAAATGTTCATTGCAGCTCTATTTACAATAGCCCGGAGATGGAAACAACCTAAGTGCCCATCGTCGGATGAATGGATAAAGAAGATGTGGCACATATATACAATGGAATATTACTCAGCCATAAAAAGAAACGAAATTGAGCTATTTGTAATGAGGTGGATAGATCTAGAGTCTGTCATACAGAGTGAAGTAAGTCAGAAAGAGAAGGGCAAATACCGTATGCTAACACATATATATGGAATTTAAGAAAAAAAAATGTTATGAAGAACCTAGGGGTAAAACAGGAATAAAGACACAGACCTACTGGAGAACAGCCTTGAGGATATGGGGAGGGGGAAGGGTGAGGTGTGATAGGGTGAGAGAGAGACATGGACATATATATACTAACAAACGTAAGGTAGATAGCCAGTGGGAAGCAGCCGCATGGCACAGGGAAACCGGCTTGGTTCTTTGTGGCTGTCTGGAGGGGTGGGATAGGGAGGGTGGGAGGGAGGGAGACAAAGAGGGAAGAGATATGGGAACATATGTATATGTATAACTGATTCACTCTGTTATAAAGCAGAAACTAACACACCATTGTAAAGCAATTATACCCCAATAAAGATGTTAAAAAAAAAAAAAGTATACATTGTGATGTCACTTTACTTCTGTGCTCCTTTAGTCTATTCCCTACCCCTATATTGTTTTGCATATACTTTCAGTATTTCTTATTGCAGATATTAGCAAATGCAAATATATACTTACCTTCCCTAATTCCTTACTCAGAGGGTAGCATACTATAAACACCTTTTCATACTTTCTTTCTTCACTAAACAATATCTTAGAGGTCTTTCCACATCAGTATAAAGAGAGCTTCCTCATTACTTATGGTTGGGTAGTGTTTCATCATCATTTATTTAAATGGTTTTCTTTTGATGGACGCTTTGACTTTTTCCTAACTTTCAAAATTAGATACTGCTATGACCTTATATGTTTCACATGTGTTCAAGTATATCTATAGGATAAATTCCCTGAAGTGAGATTGCCTGGTCAAATTTTTTGTAAATTTTATGTACACTGTCAAATTTCCCTCCCTAGAGATTCTACTATTTTGCATTCCCACTGGCCAAGATATGTGAGTTCCTGTTGCCCTAAAGCCTTATCAACAGAATGTGTTGTCATATTTTTGAATTTTTGTCACTATGGTAGATGAAAACTGGTATCTCTTATGGTTGAGGCTGAGCACATTTGTATATGTTTAAGGATCATTTGTGGGGTTTTTTTTCCCTGTGAGGGTTCTGATCATATGTTTACCCATTTTCTATTGGATTGTCAATGGCTTTCTTCTAGATTTTTAGGAGCTTTTTATGTATTAGGAAGATGAACTCTTGACTATGAGTTGTAAGTATATATTTTTTCTTATTTTCCATCTTGGATTTTTTTGACCACTTAGTATGCCATTTTTTTCTTTTAAATGCAACTATGCATTTGAATTTATATTATAGCTTATAGATTTTAAGTCAGTTAAAATGTCTTCCCCATTCCAAGATCATAAAGGGATTTGATATGTTTTCTTCAAGTACACTTTTGAGCCATTGGAGTTTGGCCTGGTATGTGAATGGCCAGATAGCTACCCAGAGGCTCCAATGCCACTTATTAAAAAGTCCATCTTTATTTCCATTGATTGGAGATTCAGTCTTTATTACGCATCAAAATCCCACATATTTTGATCTATACTTAGCTTTTCTGTTCTGTTCTATTGGTCTGTCCACATAATCTTCTACTATTTCACTGCTTTAATTATTGTGGCTCTAGACTATTCTTGAATTTAATGAGGTCCATTCTCATCCTCTTCTCTTTCAGAGTTCTCATGGCTATATACCATAATTTGAATACTTGTGGAATCATTGGTATACTTGTAATTGTGACATTAAGTGAAATAAGCTTTAAGAATTATTTTTAGTTTGTAGTTATTGAAATCCGTTTAATCTTCCATTTATTCCATTAATATTCCTTGAGCATTTATTATGTGCTTAGCACTTTCTACATACTTGGGAATGTCAATGAGGGCAACAAACTTCTACTCTCTTGTAGCTTTGTAGCTGTGTAAATTAGTTCTGAGTCTTTCAAGAAAAAGTTATATTTGATTATTTTTCACATCACCTGAGATTGAATTAAGGCAGAGTGTCAACTTTGCCATCTCGATATTTTTTGAAGGAAAACATCTTCATCTTGTGCAACAACATCTATAAAAAATCATCTTTGATCCAGAATAGTAAAGAATATAAAGAGTGTGAAGAAAAGAAGAAAGTTTTAGAGAAAAATGAGATACCCAAGAGTTATCTTGTACTTTCACTTACCTCATTTGAAATTAAGTATTATTTGGTATCATAAATTTGCAGTACTGTGACCATAGGAACATTTCAGCAGTTGACAAGCCTAAGAAATGATTATTCATGTACTATATCAAGTGCTTAAAATTTGACTCCTAAACTGTTAATAATAAAATTGCAGTAGTAATTTTTTTTGATTGAATTCAGGATTTATTCTCAAATACAGCAGCTATGATAAGATATCTGGCATCAGCATTGGCTTTGGCTGAATATTGCTTTTTGCACTTGACCACTTAGTATGACATAGAAATAGATATTCTGAGGTTCTTTATCATATTTTTTTCCAAAGACAGAAGCCAAAAGATGGGAATAACAGAGGTATAATGCCTGCATATCAGTGGCATGTCAGATTCATGACAATCTTTTCATTAGTTAGAAATGTTCTCAGCCCCAGATAAACTGTCCAGTGAGCAAAACACATGGAGGCAACTTACCTGGACTTTGCCCTTCTGCTCTATAGGGTATATCCCATAGTCCTTTAGTGACAACCACACATCTAGCGTAAATTGTTTTAGGCCTTGGGAGTCGAAAAACCAACTTATTTAAGGATGTAGTAAAAAAACCCACATTTAAATAGTATACAACAAACATGTAAAACTGATGTGTAGAATAATTTTTATAGGTCTTTATTTATGCTGTTGCTTTTGCCTGCAACCTCCATTTCACCTGCCTTACCTTTCAGATCTCTAAAGTTGCCTCTGCAAGAGCACTAGAGTGCTTTTCTTCCCCCAGAACTAGCTTCTAGGCAGTTAAGAACGTATCATTAGTTATCTATAGTATAGTGATTGTGTCATAGTGCTTGGATTAAGTCAGTGGCATCCGTTAGACTCACCTGGAGGGATTGTTAAACCACAGACTGGTGGGTTCTACCATCAGATTACTAACCGAGTAAGTCTGGGATGGGGTCCAAGAATTTACATTTCTGACAAATTCCTGTATGATGCTAATGCTATTTATTAGCATCATTTTATTTTAGCAATAATTTTATTTCACCTGAAAGCAGCATTCTACTTTATTATTGGTTTGCAGAATAATGAGGTCCCTACTGAAGTTTCTATTCTCTTTTCATCAACACCTTCCCACCATCCCCCCCTTCCCAAGGCAACCTGGAAAGCAACAGCAAACTTTGCTGTGTTGGACCTTCCTTCACAAGGAAGGATACTCCGAATGGTCCTCTTGCCATGTGGAACTGAAGAAGCTGAGGATAAACCTGGGCAAAAATGTGGTCCACTGACTGCTGAGTCAAAGTACATTACAGCTTAGGACACAAGACACCAGAAGCAAATATTTTGAAATAAATCTGAAAGCAAAGGTTAAAAATGTTGACAACAACATACGCACTTAGCTTTCTTCTCATTTCTGTTTCTTGCTTTAAAGGTTTTCTTATTCTTTGCCCGAATATTTGTTGACTTGGGAACTGATGAAAGGACAGAGATGTAAAAAACTTTTGTCTGTGACCTTACTCTTTGGCGTATGTTTATTAAAATGATAAAACTGGATGAAGTAATTTTTATTGTGCGATTTTCTTTTTTACTCTTCATTCTACTGTTAGATTGCTCTTTCTCTTACCTTACTTTCCCTAAATTCATCTTCCATTGTTAGTACTACCTGTAGTTCAAAAGTCTTTTCAGATGTAAAAATCTCTGCTGCATTTATTGTCTGGCTTTTAATTTTTAATGTCTTTCTTTTTCCCCCCCATACCTACTACTTGTATTTTTCTTTTCCTTGGATTTTTTCTTGTTGGCAGCTGGCATTGTCTCCTTTATTTCATCCTACTCATGTAAATATTGTCAAAGCACTCACCTCTGTTTTATCCCAGAGGAGAAACTAGTGGATAAAGAATATGCCACACCTTTTCTTTCTTTCAAAGAACAGATAGCTAGGACTTCCCTGGTGGTCCAATGGTAAAGAATCCGCCTTCCAATGCAGGGGACGCGGGTTCAGGTTCTATCCCTAGTCAGGGAACTAAGATCCCACATGCCTTGGGGCAACTAAGCCTGCGTGCCACAACTACTGAGCCTGAGCGTCTCAAATAGAGAGCCCGAGTGCCGCAAACTACAGAGCCATTCACTCTGGAGCCTGTGCGCCCCAACTAAAGAGAGAGAAGAAAAGAAAAAAACTCACATGCCACAGCTAGAGAGAAAACCCTCATGCCACAACCCACGTGCCACAACAAAGAGCCTGCGCGCTGCAACGAAATATTCTGCGTGCCACAACTAAGACCCAAGGCAGCCAAAAAATAAAGAAAGCTATTTCACATGAAATGTCTCTCTTGTAAATTTCTTTTTATTTCCCTTGAATAGTTAATCTAGTTTTTGGGTTTTTTAAAAAATTTATTTATTTAAAATTTATTTATTTTTGGCTGCATTGGGTCTTCGTTGCTGCACACGGGCTTTCTCTAGCTGCGGTGAGCGGGGGACACTCTTTGCTGCAGTGAGCAGGCTTCTCATTGTAGTGGTTTCTCTTGTTGCGGAGCATGGGCTCTAGGTGCATGGGCTTCAGTAGTTGTGGCACACAGGCTCAGTAATTGTGGCTCACGGGCTCTAGAGCGCAGGCTCAGTAGTTGTGGCGCATGGGCCTAGCTGCTCCGTGGACTGTGGGATCTTCCCGGACCAGGGCTTGAACACATGTCTCCTGCATTGGCAGGCAGATTCTTAACCACTGCACTAACAGGGAAGTCCTAGTTTTTGTTATTAAAAAGCAGTGTCATCCCCTTCTAAAGATTTGTTCTATGTTAGAATCTTGTGAATTCTTACCACCCATAGAAAAGGAAAATATTCTAAGGAATGAAGAAAGATCAAAAGTGAGGAAGAGGACACCATTTCACCTCTTGTATTTCTTCTCTATTTAGGACAATTGTGTAAGATTTCAAATTTTATATAAATGCCTTAATTATGTATTGATATGATTCCTAGCCTTAAGTGCTTAAGTAGGTAATAATATTAGACTATATTTCCTAAAATCTAAAAAATATCTGTTTTGAAAATCACAATGGGGTTATCTCTAGGAGATATGTGTTCAATGTGTTAATGGCAAATTTTGGTCAGTGAAATTTTCTATTCTAGTTTTTTTTTTTAGTTTTTAAATTTTATTTTTTTGGCTGCGTTGGTTCTTTGTTGCTTCGTGCTTGCTTTCTCTAGTTGCGGTGAGCGGGGGCTACTCTTTGTTGTGCTCAGGCTTCTCATTGCGATGGCTTCTGTTGTTGCGGAGCATGGGCTCTAGGCACATGGGCTTCAGTAGTTGCAGCACTCGGACTCGGTAGTTGTGGCGCATGGGCTCTAGGACATGTGGTCTTCAGTAGTTGTGGCTCATGGGCTCTAGAGTGCAGGCTCAGTAGTTGTGGCACACGGGCTTAGCTGCTCCACAGCACATGGGATCTTCCTGCACCAGGGTTTGAACCCCTGTCCCCTGCATTGGCAGGCAGATTCCTAACCACTGTGCCACCAGGGAATTCCTTCTATTCTGGTTTTAATGGTTTTTGTTTCTGGCATGACTGGCTATCTTGTTGACTCTGTATCTTCCTAGGATCCAATTAAATCATCTTTATATTAATTTTGTTAAGACTTTTCTAGCAGACGGGAAAAGGTAATATTAGTGACTTGTAAGATTTTGACCTTGTTGATGTAGTTTGTGGACCAGAATAACAAAAAAATTCTTTACTTAGTGTAGTTGGTGTCAACTATCCCTGTGCCTCAAAACCATCTGGAGATTTAAATAAAAACTACAGATGCCAGGAGGGAGGATCAAGATGGTGGAATAAAAGGACTCTGAGCTTATCTCCCCCTACAAACACATCAAAAATTATAGATGATGGAGCTTAACTCTCAAAAATTTAATTTCAGTTAGCTTTGTGGGAGGTGGCAAGGAGTGAGTATTTTAGAAAACGTCCGAGTTGATTCTAATATGCAGTTGGAATTGTGAACCATTGATTTATCATCAGATTGATAAACTGGGGAAATGTATACAGGTGCAAAAGCATCTTCATGGCACTAGGCAAACCACAGCTTCTCAACACGTGTCCTTTTTTTTGGTATAGCCCTTGAAGTCCTAAGAGATGACTTGAACTCTGGCCTCACGATGGTTAAGTTTGCCCCTGCCTTTTCATCTGCAAGGCTATTATATGCCATTCCTTTGAGAATAAATATAAATGTCCAAATTATTGATGAAAATCAGGGTGAGGGGTTTAAAGAGTGGGGAAGCATCCATTACAATGTGGGAGAATGAAAGAAAGTGCATGTGCTTTTGTTTCTGAATCTGGCATAGAGTGTTAGTAATCTAGTGATATCCATCATGTCAACCTCGCCTACAAACTTATTGTTGTCTGTCTATAGAGATGTGACATTAAGTAGCCCATATACTGTGTTATTTATTTGTTTATAGGTTAATTGTTCAGAATATTGATCTCCTGGGCTCATTTTCCCATTCTTTCTCAAACACCCTTTCAAATCAACAGACATAAACTAGGACAGATTCTTCCACACAGGGGACTCTTAAATGATGCAGATTCTTTCTATTTGGTGCCTTTAAAAAAATCACTCTTGCAAGAAAGAATAATCCAGTATAAATATCACTACCACTCTGGAAGTTACTGCAAGGTTTTAGGCCCTCATTTTTGGAGAGATGCAAGGTACTAACTGGAAGACGCCAAATTTTGACCACTTGCCCTTTTGATTAATTTAGCGGTGAATATAGAGAGGGAGGACTCTAAGTTGCCAAAAAATTCTGCAAATTTTTCAAAGAAATAACTTGAAGGATGTATTATTCAACTATGTGAGAGCTTCTGTGAGACTCTAAATCTGCCTTAAAAATGCAATAAAATATAAAAGCTTAATTCTGAACAGTGGGGACACAGACTGTCACTTGACCCCCCTTTTCTACTACCCATAGTTGTAATTACACTGCAACTGTTTTTTTAACATCTTTATTGGAGTATAATTGCTTTACAATAGTGTGTTAGTTTCTGCTATATAACAAAGTGAATCAGCTATAAGTATACATATATCCCCATATTTCCTCCCTCTTGCGTCTCTCTCCCACCCTCCTGATCCCTCGCCTCTAGGTGGTCACAAAGCACGGTGCTGATCTCCCTATGCTATGCGGCTGCTTCCCACTAGCTATCTATTTTACGTTTGGTAGTGTATATATGTCCATGACGCTCTCTCACTTCGTCCCAGCTTACCCTTCCCCCTCCCTGTGTCCTCAAGTCCATTCTCTACGTCTGCGTCATTATTCCTGTCCTGCCCCTAGGTTCTTCACAACCATTTCTTTCTTTTTTTTTTTAGATTCCATATATATGTGTTAGCATGTGGTATTTGTTTTTCTCTTTCTGACTTACTTCACTCTGTATGACAGTCTCTAGTCTCTATGTACAGTAGCCAGGACATGGAAGCAACCTAAGTGTCTATCGACAGATGAATGGATAAAGAAGAAGTGGCACATATATACAATGGAATATTACTCAGCCATAAAAAGAAACAAAATTGAGTTATTTGCAGTGAGCTGGATGGACCTAGAGACTGTCATACACTGTAACTTCTGCCTTAATTTTGTAATGCATTTGTTTTTATATTTAGCAAAAAGTAAATTCAAAGCCTACTGCTTGGCCAGTGGGTTGGTATGTGAAGAGAAGCTAGGTTAGGGGCTTACAAGGGGATTTTAATTCCCTTGATGGGAGTGTGTGTAAACAGAACTGGGAGACTCAGGCTGGACAGTGCTACGGGGAGGCAGCACTTGAAGTAGAACCCTGATTTTGGCCTCTGGGCTCAAGAAATCAACCAAAATCCAAGATGACCTCTAAGAAGGAGGGCAGAGAAACTGTTATAATCTAAGAACTAGAAACTGAATATGAAGAGAAGGAAGAATCCAAAACTGAGGCCTCAGTAGCAAAGAGGGATCAAAAGCAGGAGGTAGAAATGTCGATGCAGAAAGGACTTTGGGGAGCAAAGATAGCTAACATAGGGATGGGAGTTGGCAGAGACATCAGAAGTGAGAAAGAACGAGGGGAAGTGGGCTAGAGTCCTGGATGAGTTCAGCCAGGCAAGAACAGATTGCTTTAGTTATCTGAATTCTGCTCTTGATTTTACACTATTTTTTTATATCTTCTTTTTCCTTTGGTATTATGATTAAGAAGCATATTTTATTCTTGCAGAATCTAATGATAAGATGTTGGACAGAGACAGTTCTACAGGTGGATAATTTGTTTCTTGAAAGCATTGTTGCAGCCTCTGTCAGTTGAGGTTTTTGGGACATTTTTTCTTAATTATAACTTCCAGTTTTTTTTCGTGTACTAAGAATCTGTATATCTCTAGGATCATATCTGTACTCATGTGCTTTCGTTGAGTGAAATGTGTTTTCATAGTCATTCACAGGGCACAGGTAGAATGGTAAAGGATGAGTGTGGAACTTTCTGGAATTTCAAAGTTCGTAGCTATTACTGAAACAGTGATATCTTATTATAACAGTTGGAAATGTGTTCTGCTATAAGCGACAGAGATCCCCCAAACACTGGATTAAATACACAGAGATTTATTTGTCTCTGATACCAAGAAGTCCAGGGATGGTACCTTGTGATGCTGGTGGGGTCCTGATTCTTTTCCTTCTCCTACACATTTTTAGTGTGTAGCCTTTACTATCATGCTTTTGGATGTATGGTCTCTAAGTGGCTCTCACTTCAGTATTCCACGCAGTATGAAGAGGAAACAGTGTTGTGTGGCAGATATGGAACTGGGAGTCATTTCTTTCCAATAACAGAAATCCTCAGTTTGAATATCATTCACCGTAACTATGTCACACAGCCATCTAGAGCTGCAGGGGATTACAAGAAAGTGAGTATTTTTATCTTGGCATATTGTCAAGTTAGATGGTGGAAAGAATTTGGATAGACAGCTACCAGTGTCACAAAAAAGCTTATGGACAAATGCAGGAGTAGATGGATTCTTAATACTTGAGAATTAGACCAGTTACAGAACCAACGTCTAAATTAATAGATTAATCAGATAATCTCTGTACCAACCACAGTCCTCCAAGTGCAGTTGGATCACCTGGGCATCTTGCCATCGAGAGCAGATAAAAACCCAGTATTGAATAAAATGTTCAGTGTTTTGTAGTCACCCAGACTGGCTTCAGATTTCCCACCAGACTTGCCATCATCTTTTCATTTCCCTGGCTGTTTAATCTCTTGGATTTATGCTCTCATTTCTCAGGACTACCTCAGACTCTGCTTCTTTGGGTGACCTGATCTTCTAGATTACTGGTTTTGATTCACCCCATCCCTTTTGTTTTATTATGGTCCCTTGGTCCTTGGGCTCTGAAGAAAGACATTCTCATGCCCTTGGGTCAGAGGCCACAAGTGCTCCATGATTTCTATGTGGGTAGAGTTTAGGGGCAGCAGCAGTATAGTTTAAATGTGGGCCTGGAATAGTCTGCTGTATATGTGTTTGCATAGAAAGGGTTTAGTTTTTGCTTAGATTCTCTGTTTAGTGAGATGGAGGTCATGGGGATTGATAAGTAAAGTGCTTCCAATTTGCTTCCTGGAGTGGCCACTGACATACATGTAGTAGGCTGGGCCTATGTGTGTGAATACAGTTTATATCTAGATTATAACACGGTATTTGACAACCTGGTAACAGTCTAAGTTCCTGACCCCCATATTTTTCTAGGTACAATTGTTTCTGAATAAAAAGTAGGCAGATCTCAAAAACGTAGAGCAGTATTTTTATTTTTTGAAATGAGGAGTTCTATACATAGTGATATATTTCTTCTTATTCAGAAAAGAGATCATATTCTTATTTTTATAAGTGATTACTTAATCCAAACAAGGTGGAGAGTGTGTACTAGACAAAAGAAGAAAGGTGAGAGTAGCTGGAGAAGGTGATAGCAGGGAATTAGCAGGAGAGTAGAGTTGGTTGACACAGGGAAAGAATGTTTCCATATTGTTCCCACCTGGGTTTTCTTGTCTTCGACTTTCTGAAATGCTGGCCTAATACTCATGTTTACAGAACGTTAACTTTGACTTAAGAATGACTGAATAAGGGGTGACATTGATATAAGATCAGAAATCACTTAGAGGGAAGAGTTGAACCCAAGTGTGACTTAAATCTGAGACATGGCTAAGTGTCATAGAAAGTGGAAAAACTAAATCAACTGTACTATTTCTCCAGGTGAAAAGACCACAAAAATCACAGATGTTTAAACTTGGAAGAAACTTTTCAGAAGTGCTTTCTGGTGTATAGTCTGAATACTCCTTTGGACTTAAACAATATCCCCAGGGAAAACAAGGGTCTTAGATAATTTTCTTGAAAAACAATTATTTTAGGGGGCCTTCAAGATGGTGGAGGAATAAGATGTGGAGATCACCTTCCTCCCCACAAATACATTAAAAATACATCTACATGTGGAACAACTCCTAAAGAACACCTACTGAATGCTGGCAGAAGACCTCAGACTTCCCAAAAGCCATCTGGCTGACAGGGTCTTGGTTCTCCCACCAGCTGTCAGGCCTAAACCTCGGAGGTGGGAGAGCCGAGTTCAGGACATTGGATCACCAGTGACCTCCCAGCCCCACATAATATCAATAGGCAAGAGCTCTCCCAGAGATTTCCATCTCAATGCTAAGAACCAGCTCCACTCAACGACCAGCAAGCTCCAGTGCTGGACACCCCATGCCAAACTAGCAAGACAGGAACACAACCCCACTCATTAGCAGAGAGGTTGTCTAAAATCATACTAAGTTCACAGACACCCCAAAACACACCACCGGACTCGGTCCTGCCCACCAGAAAGACAAGATCCAGCCTCATCCACCAGAACATAGGCACCAGTCACCTCCACCAGGAAGCCTACACAACCCACTGAACAAACCTTACCCACCGGGGGCATACACCAAAAACGACGGGAACTACAAACTTACAGCCTGGGAAAAGGAGACCCCAAACACAGTAAGTTAAGCAAAATGAGAAGATGGAAAAATATGCAGCAGGTGAAGGAGCAAGGTAAAAAACCACCAGACCAAACAAATGAAGGGGAAATAGGTGGTATACCTGAAAAAGAATTCAGAGTAATGATAGTAAAGATGATCCAAAATCTTGGAAATAGAATGGAGAAAATACAAGAAACGTTTAATAAGGACCTAGAAAAACTAAAGAGCAAGCAAACAATGATGAACAACACAATAAATGAAATTAAAAATTCTGTAGAAGGGATCAATAGTGTAATAACTGAGGCAGAAGAATGGATAAGTGACCTGGAAGACAAAATAGTGGAAATAACTACTGCAGAGCAGAATAAAGAAAAAAGAATGAAAAGAATTGAGGACAGTCTCAGAAACCTCTGTGACAACATTAAACACCCCAATTCGAATTATAGGGGTCCCAGAAGAAGAGTAAAAGAAAGGGACTGAGAAAATATTGAAGAGATTATAGTTGAAAACTTCCCTAGTATGGGGAAGGAAATAGTCAATCAAATCCAGGAAGTGCAGAGAGTCCCATACCCAATAATCCAATGAGAAACACGCAAAGACACGTATTAATCAAACTATCAAAAATTAAATACAAAGAAAAAATATTAAAAGCAGCAAAGGAAAAATGACAAATAACATACAAGGGAATCCCCATAAGGTTAAGAGCTGATCTTTCAGCAGAAACTCTGCAAGCCAGAAGGGAGTGTCAGGACGTATTTAAAGTGATTCAGGGAAAAAGGTACAACCAAGATTACTCTACCCAGCAAGGATCTCATTCAGATTTGATGGAGAAATTAAAACCTTTACAGAAAAGGAAAAGCTAAGAGAATTCAGCACCACAAAACCAGGTTTACAACAAACGCTAAGGGAACTTCTCTAGGCAGGAAACACAAGAGAAGGAGAAGACCTAAAATAACAAACCCAAAACAATTAAGAAAATGGTAATAGGAACATACATATGGATAATTACGTTAAACATAAATGGATTAAAGGCTCCAACCAAAAGACATAGACTGGCTGAATGGATACAAAAACAAGACCAGTATATATGCTGTCTACGAGGCCCACTTCAGACCTAGGGACACATACAGACTGAAAGTGAGGGGATGGAAAAAGATATTCCATGCAAATGGAAATCAGAAGAAAGCTGGAGTAGCAATTCTCGTATCAGACAAAATAGACTTTAAAATAAAGACTATTACAAGAGACAGAGAAGGACACTATATAATGATCAAGGGATCAATCCAAGAAGAAGATATAACAATTGTAAATATTTATGCACCCAACATAGGAGCACCTCAATACATAAGGCAAATGCTAACAGCCATAAAAGGGGAAATCGGCAGTAACACAATCATAGTAGGGGACTTTAATACCCCACTTTCACCAATGGACAGATCATGCAAAATGAAAATAAATAAGGAAACACAAGCTTTAACTGATACCTTAAAAAAGATGGACTTAATTGATATTTAAAGAACATTCCATCCAAAACCAACAGAATACACTTTCTTCTCAAGGACTCATGGAACATTCTCCAGGATAGATCATATCTTGGGTCACAAGTCAAGCCTTGGAAAATTGAAGAAAATTGAAATTGTATCAAGTATCTTTTTCAACCACAATGCTCTGAGACTAGATATCAATTACAGGAAAAAATCTGTAAAAAATACAAACACATGGAGGCTAAATAATACACTACTAAATAACCAAGAGATCACTGAAGAAATCAAAGAGGAAATCAAAAAATACCTAGAAACAAATGTCAGTGAAAATACGACAACCCAAAACCTATGAGATGCAGCAAAAGCAGTTCTAATAGGGAAGTTTATCGCAATAAAATCCTACCTTAAGAAACAAGAAACATCTCAAATAAACAACCTAACCTTACACCCAAAGCAATTAGAGAAAGAAGAACAAAAAAACCCAAAGTTAGCAGAAGGAAAGAAATCATAAAGATCAGATTAGAAATAAATGAAAAAGAAACAAAGGAAATGATAGCAAAGATCAATAAAACTAAAGCTGGTTCTTTGAGAAGATAAACAAAATTGATAAACCATTAGCCAGACTCATCAAGAAAAAAGGGAGAAGACTCAAGTCAACAGAATTAGAAATGAAAAAGGAGAAGTAACAACTGACACTGCAGAAATACAAAGGATCTTGAGAGTTTACTACAAGTAACTGTATGCCAGTAACATGGACAACCTGGAAGAAATGGACAAATTCTTAGAAAAACACAACCTTCTGAGACTGAACCAGGAAGAAATAGAAAATATAAACAGGCCAATCACAAGTGCTGAACTTGATACTGTGATTAAAAAATCATACAACAAACAGAAGCCCAGGACCACATGGCTTCACAGGTGAATTCTATCAAACATTTAGAGAAGAGCTAACACCTATCCTTCTCAAACTCCACCAAAGTACAGCAGAGGGAGGAACACTCCAAAATTCATTCTATGAGACCACCATCAGCCTCATACCAAAACCAGACAAAGATGTCACAAAAAAAGAAAACTACAGGCCAATATCACTGATGAACATAGATGCAAAAATCCTCAGCAAAATACTAGCAAACAGAATCGAGCAGCACATTAAAAGGATTATATACCATGATCAAGTGGGTTTATCCGAGGAATGCCAGGATTTTTTAATATATGCAAATCAATCAATGTGATAAACCATATTAACAAACTGAAGGGTAAAAACCATATGATAATCTCAATAGACATAGAAAAAGCTTCTGAGAAAATTCAACACCCATTTATGATAAAAACTCTCCAGAAAGTAGGCATAGAGGGAACTTACCTCGACATAATAAAGGCCATATATGACAAACCCACAGCCAACATTGTTCTCAGTGGTAAAAAACTGAAGCCATTTCCACTAAGATCAGGAGCAAGACAAGGTTGCCCACTCTCACCACTATTATTCAACATAGTTTTGGAAGTTTTAGCCACAGCAGAGAAGAAAACGAAATAAAAGGAATCCAAATCAGAAAAGTAGAAGTAAAGCTGTCACTGTTTGCAGATGACATGATACTATACATAGAGAATCCTAAAGACTCTACCAGAAAACTCCTAGAGCTAATCAATGAATTTGGTAAAGTGGCGTATACAAAATTAATGTACAGAAATCTCTTGCATTCCTATACACTAATGATGAAAAGTCTGAAAGAAAAATTAAGGAAACACTCCCATTTACCATTGCAACAGAAAGAATAAAATACCTAGGAATAGGGCTTCCCTGGTGGCGCAGTGGTTGAGCGTCCACCTGCTGATGCAGGGAACACGGGTTCGTGCCCTGGTCCGGGAAGATCCCACATGTCGCGGAGTGGCTAGGCCTGTGAGCCATTATCGCTGAGCCTGCGTGTCTGGAGCCTGTGCTCCGCATCGGGTGAGGCCACAACAGTGAGAGGCCCGCGTACTGCAAACAAAACAAAACAAAACAAACAAACAACAACAAAAAAAACACCTAGGAGTAAACCTACCTAAGGAGACAAAAGACCTGTATGCAGAAGACTATAAGACACTGATGATAGAAAGTAAAGAGGATGCAAACGGAGAGATATACCATGTTGTTGGATTGAAAGAATCAACATTGTGAAAATGACTCTACTACCCAAAGCAATCTACAGATTCAGTGCAATCCCTATGAAACTACCATTGGCATTTTTCACAGAACTAGAACAAAAAATTTCACAATTTGTATGGAAACACAAAAGACCCCGAATAGCCAAAGCAATCTTGAGAACAAAAGCAGGAGCTGGAGGAATCAGGCTCCCTGACTTTAGACTATACTACAAAGCTTCAGTAATCAAGACAGTTTGGTACTGGCACAAAAACAGAAATAAAGATCAATGGAACATGATAGAAAGCCCAGAGATAAACCCACACACGTATGGTCACCTTATCTTTGATAAAGGAGGCAAGAATATACAATGGAGAAAAGATAGCCTCTTCAATAAGTGGTGCTGGGAAAACTGGGCAGCTACATGTAAAAGAATGAAATTAGAACACTCCCTAACCCTATACACAAAAATAAACTCAGAATGGACTGAAGACCTAAATGTAAGGCCAGACACTATAAAACACTTAGAGGCAAACATAGGCAGAACACTATGACATAAATCACAGCAAGATCCTTTTTGACCCACCTCCTATAGAAATTGAAATAAAAATAAACAAATGAGACCTAATGAAACTTAAAACCTTTTGCACAGCAAAGGAAACCATAAACAAGACCAAAAGACAACCCTCAGAATGGGAGAAAATATTTGCAAATGAAGTAACTGACAAAGGATTAATCTCCAAAATTTACAAGCAGCTCTTGCTGCTCAATATCAAAAAAACAAACAACCCAATCCAAAAATGGGCAGAAGACCTAAATAGACATTTCTCCAAAGAAGATATACAGATTGCCAACAAACACATGAAAGAATGCTCAACATCATTAATCATGAGAGAAATTCAAATCAAAACTACAATGAGGTATTACCTCACACCAGTCAGAATGGCCATCATCCAAAAATCTACAAGCAGTAAATGCTGGAGAGGGTGTGGAGAAAAGGGAACCCTCTTGCACTCTTGGTGGGAATGTAAATTGATACAGCCACTATGGAGAAGATTATGGAGGTTCTTTAAAAAACTAAAAATAGAACTACCATATGACCTAGTAATCCCACTACTGGGCATATACCCTGAGAAAACCAGAACTAAAAAAGAGTCATGTACCACAGTGTTCATTGCAGCTCTATTTACAGTGGCCAGGACATGGAAGTAACCTAAGTATCCATGGACAGATGAAAGGATAAAGAAGATTTGGCTCATATATACAATGGAATATTACTCAGCCATAAAAAGAAATGAAATTGAGGTGTTTGTAGTGAGTTGGATGGACCTAGAATCTGTCATACTAAGTGAAGTAACTCAGAAAGAGAAAAACAGATACTATATGCTAACACATTTATATGGAATTAAAAAAAATGGTTTTGATGAACCTAGGGGCAGGGCAGTAATAAAGACTCAGACGTAGAGAATGGACTTAAGGACGGGGGAGGGGGAAGGGTAAGTTGGGTCAGCTCAGTGCTTTGTGACCACCTAGAGGGGTGGGATAGGGAGGGTGGGAGGGAGGGAGATGGGCGAGGGAGGGGATATGGGGATATAAGTAGAGGTATAGCTGATTCACTTTGTTATTCAGCAGAAACTAACAACAATGTAAAGCGATTATACTCCAATAAAGATGTTTAAAAAAGCACATTTATTTTAGTCATTAAAAGTAATGTATCTCTGTTAGTAGAGTAAAGAATACAGAATCTTTCTCATTTTTTAAATCAGTTTCTTCCTGGGATTGCTCTGCCCTCAAGGTGTATTTCATTTAGAAATTGATTAAAACTGAGTTAGTGACCTTCATTTAGCTTCTTGGCTTCTAGCCTTTCTCTAGAACCTACCTCTTCACTCTTTAATGTGGTCTTCCCTCTCTGTATCTTCTTCCCTTGGAGACAATTACCTATTGGTAGAGAAATTCTAGAATGTGTGTTAATGTTCATTCCCACACTGTTTGGCTACTGAGCCTCCTTACTGCAAACAGATTGCAAATAGATTGTCTTCAGTATTCTTCTGCAGCATATTCATTTTGTGTGTCAGTTGGTAAATATTATTATGGAATAAGCATGGCATTGCTAATTAAATGTAATTGATAGTTTGGTCATTTTCCCCTCAAATGTTAGAAGGAAGAAAAATGCATTCTTATATTTTTATTGATCTGTTACAATCAGGCTAATCATATGGAAACCAAGCACTTAACATTTAATTTTAGAAACCACTAATTCTTGCCTTCCTATTATTTAGTTGTTTTATAAGGTTAAGTCAACAGTGCTACATGAAACAAAAGTGTTGCCTCCAAAAGGAAAGGCTTTTTGGATTCGCCTCATAGGCGGCTAGTAGTTGACCTTGAGCACTTTTTAAGATAGGGAAGAATTGAGCTCAAGATGACCTCCATATTTTGAGTCAAATCCAGCAATATTTAACAAAAGAAGTTTGAACTTAGTATGCACTCAATAAGTGTTAGCTATGTAAGAAGGGGGATGTTGCTTTTATTTTGCTCATTCGCGAGGGAGGGGATATGGGGATATAAGTAGAGGTATAGCTGATTCACTTTGTTATTCAGCAGAAACTAACAACAATGTAAAGCGATTATACTCCAATAAAGATGTTTAAAAAAGCACATTTATTTTAGTCATTAAAAGTAATGTATCTCTGTTAGTAGAGTAAAGAATACAGAATCTTTCTCATTTTTTAAATCAGTTTCTTCCTGGGATTGCTCTGCCCTCAAGGTGTATTTCATTTAGAAATTGATTAAAACTGAGTTAGTGACCTTCATTTAGCTTCTTGGCTTCTAGCCTTTCTCTAGAACCTACCTCTTCACTCTTTAATGTGGTCTTCCCTCTCTGTATCTTCTTCCCTTGGAGACAATTACCTATTGGTAGAGAAATTCTAGAATGTGTGTTAATGTTCATTCCCACACTGTTTGGCTACTGAGCCTCCTTACTGCAAACAGATTGCAAATAGATTGTCTTCAGTATTCTTCTGCAGCATATTCATTTTGTGTGTCAGTTGGTAAATATTATTATGGAATAAGCATGGCATTGCTAATTAAATGTAATTGATAGTTTGGTCATTTTCCCCTCAAATGTTAGAAGGAAGAAAAATGCATTCTTATATTTTTATTGATCTGTTACAATCAGGCTAATCATATGGAAACCAAGCACTTAACATTTAATTTTAGAAACCACTAATTCTTGCCTTCCTATTATTTAGTTGTTTTATAAGGTTAAGTCAACAGTGCTACATGAAACAAAAGTGTTGCCTCCAAAAGGAAAGGCTTTTTGGATTCGCCTCATAGGCGGCTAGTAGTTGACCTTGAGCACTTTTTAAGATAGGGAAGAATTGAGCTCAAGATGACCTCCATATTTTGAGTCAAATCCAGCAATATTTAACAAAAGAAGTTTGAACTTAGTATGCACTCAATAAGTGTTAGCTATGTAAGAAGGGGGATGTTGCTTTTATTTTGCTCATTCAAGAAAGATTATTTTTCGTCTCCACTGAGTAAAGAGTGAGGGTATGTGGTTAGGTTAAATGACAGAAAGAGTCTCCTTCTGGCTAGGATTTCTTTTGTGGTTATAAGCTCTCTTTTCCACAAGGGAAGTGGTTTTCAGAGTATAGAGCCACCAGCACTCTTTCTTCAGGTGACTGTTTTATCTATAATATGAAAATGTCTGTATTCTGGATTCTACTATGGATAAATAATTTACTTGCAATTTAAAAATTTTAGAACTGTGGTAAAATTTGGGGAACTAGCAAGTGAGAACAGATCGGGTAGATGACCTATAAGTTCTTTGAGACCTTTGATGAGAATGATGACATGGTCCAACATTTGAATAAAAATATTCTCTTAAAAGACTTCAATTTCTGTCTTAAAGTGAAGTTAGAAGATTTAAAAAGGCTGATTTATTTGTAAAAAATTCAGTAAACAATAAAACTATGCATAATATACTAAAGAATCAGAATCCTTTATATCAGATATCACATGGGGACCCAGGACTCGAGTTCACTGGAAACTCAGTTTCTTCAAGTACTATGTGTCCCCCTCTTGCTGGAAAAGACTGGTGGATGGGGACCTAAGTATTGTCCATATCTGCTTTGGTTATTATCACATAGCTTGGAACAAAAACACAAACCAATACAATTCTCTCACTTGTTTATTTGAATTAAGAAACATAAAGGGAAGTTGCCAGTTAGTGGTGGAATCTGAGGTCAAAGGGTCATGATCCTGAGAATTGGAGCAAACTTATGAATCAGTATAAACCATGGGGGCTTCTCTTCAGTGAAGAGCCGAGAGTGGAACAATCATCCATAGAGAAATTGAGATGCCCTAAGGGAGAGATTATAGGTCTTCTCTGCTTCTAGTTTCTAGAAACCTCTTAAAAATACACCATCAGTCCTGAGATTCAAGATACTTACTGTATTTTTAAAATACATTTCACTTTACTTGCAATTTTATTTCTTCTCTTTGCAGCTAAACTAACCATACTAGAGTAATCAGTTTTACTTAAACACAAATAATTTTTGCAGGGATGTGTTCAAGAAGTGATGGTTTTTCACATTCTTTATTTCATTGCTTCATTTTACTTCTACAGCAAATACGTTTTTTTCCTGATATACAACATTTATTATTAGTGTGAATAATTTTAAAGGGTATGTTAGTGACATAAAAGTTTGGAAAACTGAATATAAAATACATTTATATATTTTCATCCAAACCAATTTTCTATGATCAATTTTTATTTTTAGTAATTCCAATATATGCTATGTGCTCTTTTCTGAGTTACAAGTCGTATTCAGTGGTTAATGAGGATGGTAATGAACAATTTAATGAGAGGGGAAAAAATACCAGCTTTGTAAATGTATAGAAGTAACTAGATACTTGATGCAACTTTTAAGTTTCTGTGTGTATAGATATTACCTTATTGACCTATTCAAGAACTTGTTTTATTTTATTGAATAATGGCTTCCAATTGGAGACTTATATGTGTCTACTTTAAAGCTTTTCTCTTACTCTTGATGGGATGTCATCTTCTCCCCAGCTGTGGCCATGGCAGCTGGATGTGGAGGAGGTGCAGGCTGACACCTGGCTCTGAGTCTTCCCTCCCCACCAAACCAATTTCTCTGGTGCTGTGGACAAGAAGGAAGCATATGGGAGGCATAAGTCTTTTGTCATGACTGCCGGTGTATCAGGGGTGGATCAGTGTCTTCCCTTAGGCTTAGTCTGGTTTTAGCTGATGCTGGTAGTATCCGCTGGTATAAAGGTTTCTACCCAGATGGTGTACTTGGTTTTCTTTGAGTGGTGTTTACCTTTACCTCAGCTCTCTCTGTCACCGAAGCATCCCTTAGAGGAGCAGATGTGTCTCCCCTGCTTTTCCCCAGCAGAACCTACTTCACCTCCTTCTTTGGACTGCACATCCCATCAACTGGTCCAGCAACTGTCCAGACATTCTCAGCCCATCTCTGTGCTCTTTTCTGTGGAGCTGAGACATTTATCTTTATGCTCTGAGGGTTGTGGAGAGTTGGGATGAGGTGTCTAGGAACATCAAACCTTAAGCTCCACTGGCATGGGCTGCTTCAGTGGTCTCCATCGTTCATAAATCTCTAAGCCAGAAAGAGGCATCATTCTTTATGTTCAAGATTGAGCTTTAAACTTTAAATCTGTGAAGCACTCACTTCCTCCCCTTCACAGTAGGAGAAATGGAACAAAAGTGATAATATAACAAACCTTTAGAGTTCTCCAAAGAACTCTCCCCCAAGAATTCCTTAGCATACTCCTTCCCGGAGTATTGTCAACAAAGGCCTGAGGGCTCTGCAGTTCAGCTTCCCGCCAGCCAGAGAACTAGATGTTTTTAACTTTTTCTTTCTGGAAACTTCAGTCCTCAGAAATGGTAACCTTGACTTTTCAGAGGGGAAACATCCATGATTTCAATATCTTTTCTTCACAAACACTGTAGTACCCATCTCATACGGCCTCCTGGTCTTTTTGGATGTGAGGATTAGTAGGGGATCGACCACTTGGTGAAAACTCTGCACTGTGCCTCTGAAGTCCTGCAGGGAGCTTGCTGGCTCCAGCTTCAGCTGAGGACAGCTCCTTGTCAGTGGGGATAACTTTTGCCTTTTGTTCAGAATAACACAGAAAATCCCACTTTACCTATAAATTAGAGAAAATACTTGTCCCCATCTCAACAGTTTATTCAGTGCTTTTCTTTCTTTTTTTTTTAAAATTTTTTTTCAGTGCTTTTCAAATAACTGGAACTCAGTAAACATTTGTTAAAAATAAAGACAGGAACAGTTTGGATAAGTTCAACTTTAATTTCAAGAAAAAAATTTAAGAAGCTTCCAAGAGAGATGGAAAATGTTTGATAGAATGAAAGGCTATATAGAGGTTAGAATGGATTTATGAGAAGATATCAGGTCCAAGTAATCTGACATAATTCCCTGCTGACATTCTCTGATGAAAATTAATGATTGGAAGATGATGTATTAAGATACTATATACAATTTAACTCAGGCAAAGTTGTGCATTTTATAAAATAGTAGTGAAAAGGGATTTGGGAATCAGTATTTAAAAAAAAGCCAACGAATAGAAATAAATATCAAGTTTTAGGCTATGCCTATACAGGATGAAGATATCAACTATTCCAGTTTGTGTCTTTTTTTAAAAACTCATTTGACATTTATTTGACTGACTTGACCAAATTGACTTGCTGTTTTGGAGCCATGGAAACAGAGTTGTAATGTGCTATTGGATGAGACAAAATAAATGCAGATGGGCTTGGCTATTTATGGAATTAAAAAAAATGTTTATATTGCTATTTGTGGGATTGACTTGTGTAATACAATTACTTGTTCACATTTCCTTTGAAGTTTCCCCATTTTTTTTTTCAAATGGAGAATTATATTCAGAGTAGGGTAGATTTAAGGAAGATTTGGAAATAAGGAGTTGTCAGTTTCTGCTTATTGTAGGTACCCTGGCCTTTTGGAATTCTGTAAGGCCCTCATTCCTCTTCAGAAGCATCCCCTACTGAAATCATAGTGCATTGGCTCTTCACTGTCTCTCCCACTAGACATAGTAAACTACTTAGAGACTATACCCTATTTATCTTTGCATTACCAGCAATTATCACAGAACCTAGAAGATAGTAGGCACATAATAATGGCTTAATGCATGAATGAATAATTATTAGAAACCCCCATACTAGTCTTACAACCTAACCCAGTTGCTCAGCGTTCCTTGAAATATTGGTTTCTCTCTAACCTCTGATATGGTTACTCAGTTCCTGATTCATGGATGAGTTCATGATTGGTATTAGGATTTTCTCCTGAAATTTATCTTGTTTGCCGGGACATTGCTAACTTCCCAGGCCTTGCCAGCCCACTAGCCAGCATGGAACCCCACCACCAGTGCTCAATTGCAGAGCTATTTCAAACTGATCATGTCTCCTGGGAACCATTACAAAACCTTTTGTGTGACCATGATCATTGTCTGAGGGAGGCTCCTGCTTCCATGTTTGTGACTGGAGTCTCAACCAGCTCAGAATTTTTGAATATTGATATCAGTAAAAAATGAGATCCAACTTCCCTGCTGCTTTGGATACTGGAATTTTTACTGCTGGGACCATTTCAGCTCATAGGAGGCTAGTTCTTAGTTTTGAGTTTGTCCTGTGGCTCCAGAACAATTTGTCCCTGTGTTCTTCCCTTGTCCCACAAGCAGACAGGAAGATGAGATCACGTTCAAGCTGCTTCAAGCTAAGGTCATCCTGGAATGTAATAGCCATTTGCATCCCTCTATTCTTATTTCAGCCACCCCTTCTGTCCACAAGAACTTATTATACATGCTGTTCTCAGAGACTGAGGGTCTTCCAATGTACACTAATGTTATTGCCCTATTGACTAGAGTTTTCCCCTTGGACCAGTCACCTGCCTCTAGTTCATCCCCTCAGGACCATGGTCTCTACGTCTGCCTCTTGGATTGATCAGGGAATTTGGGCAATAAATATTTAATACATACTGAACATTTTGTAGGTCTCATGTATTGTATTGAAACACCCCCAAGATAAATAAAACCATCCCCAGAAGTTATTGAACTATGTGGGGTTCTTCTGAATAGAATATGTAGGAACAAGAACGAATGAAAAAAAATGTTGGGCATTGTATAAGCTATTAAATCTATTGATGCATCTGAGTAACATGGTTGATGACTTGTGATAAAACACACATTTTTTTGTGGAAAATATTTCAAAGAATAGAAGCAGCCCTTTTATTTTTTTTTAGAAAAAAAATTTTAAATTAATTTATTTTTGGCTGCATTGGGTCCTCTTTGCTCTGTGTGGGCTTTCTCTACTTGCAGCGAGTGGGTGCTACTCTTCGTTGTGGTACGCCGGCTTCTTATGGCAGTGGCTTCTCTTGTTGCGGAGCACCGGCTCTAGGTGCGCAGGCTGCAGTAGTTGTGGTGCACGGGCTTAGTTGCTTCATGCCATGTGGGATCTTCCCGGACCAGGGCTCAAACCCGTGTCCCTTCCATTGGCAGGCGGATGCTTAACCACTGCGCCACCAGGGAAGTCCCTTTTTTTTTTTTAAATTGAGAAGCAGCCTTTTCATTTGAAAAGGAAAAGATAATATTTGTGAGATTTGGGCAACCTTAAAAAAGATGTATTCATCACCTGTTGAGAACTTTCTGATAATTGATAATTCGAACTTTTTAAAGAAAGGCAATGCCAGTCAATTAAATTCACATTTATTGCATCCAAACTCTTATCCCTGTCCATTCATCTATGTGATACTCACCTTAAGATTTTGGAGGTTACCAAAAAAACCAACCCCTGATAATTTATTTTCTTTTCTGATTGTGTTTCCAATGACAGTTATCCCAAACTTGCCCCATTTCCTGTACTATCTCAAACACATTTTACTTCCTTTTCCCTTAGCAGACATCATTTAGCATTATATTACTGAAGGGATTAAAATCATCTGATAAACTATCTCTATTTAATATTTCTTCACATTTTGACCAAATTTTTCTATTTCTCTAAGATTTTGGAGGAAGAAATATCTCTTCTTGGCAAGGCTAATCCTGTTTTTGCATAGAATCTCATCCCCCAGCCTCCAATAAGACAGTGCTACAGAGTCAGGTGCTATATCATTGCATGTATCATCATGTCTCTTATAAAAAATAATCCTTCATTTTCTGTCTTTATCACTTAATATTGTAGTCTTATATCTCTTTCCTTTTATTGCAAAACTCAGTAGACTAGCTTTTGAGTACTACTTGCTATTCCTTACAATTTTAACCTAGCCCTTCCTTAACGAAGTTCCATTAGCCTTGAATACTCATCATTCTACTCAAACTGTTTTTTTTCAGGATTGACAATAATCTCTTAATTAGTTCTATGTATTCTTCTTAGGCTTCATCTTCCTCAACCTCCTTGCAATATATGATACAGTTAACCCCCTATCTCTTCTCAGATAGCTCTCTTTGCTTTCATAACACCATACTCTCTAAATCCGCTTTCTACATTAAAAAAAGAATAACAGTTTTATTGATATATCATTCACATACCATATGAATGATTTTTAGCCAATGGAATGTGAATGAAAGTTATGCATGCCAAGACTCTCCCATAGCCACTTGTAAAGCTATTTTTCATGCTATTCCCATTTTTGGCTTGATTGTGAACTAATAAGCCACTATGTTGAAGGTGGTGGAGGCACCAGATGGAAGGAAAAAAGGAAGCAGACTGTCTCTGAATCACTGGAGAGGAGCCTACTGCCACTATGAAGTACTTTCTTGGACTTAGTGTGGGCAAGAAATACATGCATTTATGTTTAAGCTTTTGTTCACTTTCAGGTTTGTTGTAATAGCAGCTAGTGTAAACTCAACTAACATAAGAATGATAACAGCAACTTATAAATGCTCCATCATCATGTGAAAGTCAGCTGTGCCAACATTCAATATTTTTATATGCCAAATTCATTATTGAAAAACAATGTTTAATTTTCTTTATTACTGTAAGTAAATGTTTTAATATACTAATTTGCCATTTGTATTTATTTTTGTAAATTGCCCAGTTGTTTCTTTGTTAATATTTCTCTGAAGGTGTTTGTATGTCCTGATGGATTCTTCACATTTTAAGAATATAGCATTTTATATTGATTACATAATTATGTAATCATATGATTATTATGTAATATAATTATGTATTATGTAATCATATTGATTACAAATTCTTTTTCACAGTTTTTTATTTTGTCATAATTTTTATTTTGGTGTGCTCTGACTTTTAATAATTTTATATAGAAAAAAATTCCTTATTAGTTTTCTTTTATATTATTCCTTTATTGTTTCTACCTTTGCTGTCATTTCCCAAAAGTCCTTCCTCATTCTGGAATTATATCCTAGTAGCTTCATAAAATTTTTAAAACATTTAAATCTTTAATCAATCTGGAATTTAATTTAGTATAAAATTCTTTTTGTCTTTAATGTTTGGTCCAAAATCTTACTCATAGTAGGTACTTAATAAATAATTGTTAAATTTAGTTGTCTCCTTTAAAAACTTAATGTTGGATTAGATCAGTGTTTCTTACAGTGTAAACCTTAGACCATTATAATCAGCATCACCTGGGAACTTGTTAGAAATGCAGATTATTCAGCCCCACCCTAGACCTATGGAAGGCCCAGAAATCTGTGGTTTAACAAGCATCCAGGTGATTCTGCTGCAGGTTAAAGTTCACAGTCCCTGGAATGGAAAATGCATAAGGCTTCTTCCAGCCAAAATTTCTGAGAATTCATGTTTTTCCCTGTTAATGAAGCCCACTGCTGTGGAAACATGATTCTCCTCTTATTTTTAGCACAGTAGGAAATAGAGAAGAATATGTTCAAAGGCTAGCCCTTCTGGGGCCTCCATTCTCCATGCTTCTGTTTGCTTCAGATGCCAATTTCCCAGGAAGCTTTCTCCAGAACATCCCAGCAAATCTTTTCTTCCCATGCAGTACATTGCTCTGAATGTTTTTCAGTGCTCTTTCTCCTGCCTGCACATATTTCTCTGATATCAAAACTGATATTAACCATGTCAAAGATGTGATGATGAGATTAAGTGCATTTGTGTAGAGGATCATGGTGAGCAAGGTTTAGGTAACAGGCATAGGGATTCAAGCAAGAGGAATAAGAGGATGTCACCCAGCCATAGACTAGGCCTAGTTATTTCTTTTGAGAGAGTGTGTGTGTGTGTGTGTGTGTGTGTGTGTGTGTGT
>NW_006796239.1:0-220 GCF_000442215.2 Lipotes vexillifer
GTACGGTTTAGGATTAGGGCACGGGTTAGGGTAAGGCTTCGGGTATCGGTGAGGGTTAGGGTTCGGGTTAGGAAACGGGGAGGGTTTTGCGTACAGGTTAAGATACGACTATGGTTTAGGGTTAGCGTATGTGTTAGGGCACAGGTTATTGTTAGTTTACGAGTTAGGATTAGGGCACGAGTTAGGGTAAGGCTTCGGGGAACGGTTAGGGAACGGGGAC
>NW_006796240.1:0-1667 GCF_000442215.2 Lipotes vexillifer
GAAGATACCACATGCCGCAGAGCAGCTGGGCCCGTGAGCCATGGCCGCTGAGCCTGCGCGTCTTGAGCCTGTGCTCCACAATGGGAGAGGCCACAACAGTGAGAGGCCCGCGTACTGAGAAAAAAAAAAAAGGCCTTGAATATGGGGGTGGAGTTTAGGTGGGGAGTGTAACTTAGGCAGGGTGGGGTTTTGTGTAGGGTGGGACCTAGGTGGGTGGGGGGTGACTTCTGAGCATGGGGTGGGGCCTCTGCTTAGTACCTGCACAAAAGGGGAGAGGCAGCATGTTGAATGGAGTGTGGAGTTCTGGAGTTTGGAGGTAGTGCCCTGCGTGATGGTTTGTGGGTGGGGTTTAGGCCCAGCTTGTTGGAGGGGGGGTCTCCAAGTGTAGAGGTGGGGCCCTGGGTGGGGGTGTAGGGGCTGGGTTTGGGGTCTGCACGGCAGGAGGGAGGCTTGCAGGGCAGAGGATTAAGCCCAGGAGCCGAGCAGGCTTCCTGGTGCCTAAGTGGACAGGGAAAGCACTAGCTGCATTCCCTTCCATTCCTTCGTGCCCCTGTCCCCCACTGTCTCCCCTAGGGTCTCCTCCATCACCGCTGGACCCCTAACCATGGGTGGGTGCCACTGGATGTAGGAACTCCTTCCCTCCCCCAGACACCTCTCAGGGGTGCTGGTCCTGGAGGTCCGGCCTTTACTTTTGATCCCCCTTCCCTTCCTCCCACTCCCTCAGGACCCATGTGAGTGGAGGGGGCCTAGGTGGGTAGAGGATCAGGCCCGGGATATCAACAGGTTCCTGAGCGTCCAAGTGAGCAGGGGAAACCTGGCCATGCTCCCTTTTGATCCTCTGCCCTCCCAATGGTCTCCCAATTTCCCCCTTCGGGCATGGCATCCTTTCCCCTCTCCCAGCTGCCCTTCAGGTGTGCCAGTCCCATCCCTTCTCCACTTCTCCCTCTGCTTCACTCCCCCTCACACTTCACATCCTACCCAGTTGCTGGGGTTTCCTCCTGTCCCCTTAGGTGTCCATGTTCCCCCACTGGTGCCTGGTAGGTTCCCTAGTTGTGAGGAGATGTGAATTCCACGTCCTCCTAGTATGCCATCTTGACTCTGACTCTGTATAATTAACTTTTAAAGAAACTTCCAAACTGTTTTCCAAAGCACTGTAACATTTTACATTTCCACCAGTAGTTTGAGAGTTCCAAGTTGTCCACATTTTCACCATCACTTGGTGTGATTAAATTTTTAATGTTAGTTAATCTAGTGGGTGTTTAATTATGGTTTTAATTTGCATCACTGTAATAACCAATGATGAGCACATTTTAATATACTTATTTGCTATCTATACAACATTTTTGGTGAAGCATGTTTTAACTTTTTTTGCCCATTTTTATTGGGTTACTTATCTTCTAATTATTCAGTTGTAAGAATTCATTATATATTACGGACACAAGTCCTTTGGATTTGTATGTTTTTCATATATTTCCTCCTAGTCTTTGTCTTGTCTTTTCAGTATTTAATAGTTTACTTTAAAAAGCAAATTTCTTTTTCATTTTTTTATTATTTCTTAAAAAATTTTTATTGAAGTATAGTTGATATACAATATATATCTGGTGGGGTTTTTACCTTGCTCCTTCATCTGCTGTGTGTTTCTCTGTCTTCTCATTTGCTTAACTTAC
>NW_006796241.1:0-1101 GCF_000442215.2 Lipotes vexillifer
AATACTGTAGCTTTTTGAAAGATTACCGAGTTATTTTGACCTGCAGAGGAGGCTGATGCTTCTGGAGGACCAAATAAGCTATCTTCTAGGTGGCATCCAAGTTGTTTATATCGAAGAATTACAGCCAGTGTTGACACTTGAAGAATATTACTCTCTTCTCGACGTGTTCTATAATAGACTCTTGAAAAGCCGAATACCTTTTCACCCTCGAAGTTTGCGTGGTTTGCAAATGATCCTTAACAGGCAAGTATCTAAAACAATTACTTTTATTCATTCACTCAGATGGGCTGTGTGTGTCTATGCATGAAATTGTTTTGTATTTCCATGTGTGATTCTTAGGAATTAAAGAAAGGAATGTCACCACCTCTGTTGGCAGCACTCTTTTACACATGAGAAAAGCCAACATGAGAGGATTGAAAGATTGAGTCTCTAGAACATTCTGTAAATATATTGCCACTTACAGGGCAAATCGGTCCTGTGGAAAACTTTATAGGGTTATACTAATGTGAAATCAACAGTGTGCATATCAGGCACCGTGCTTGGTACTTAAATGCATTATCTCTTTAGCTCTCATAACCTCACCATGGAGTGGGTTACTACCCCCATCTTACAGGTGAGGAAGGTCACAGGGCCAGGAAGGGTGTGGTCATCCTGATAGTGTGTCTCTTTGGGGAGAGCAAAACTCCAAATCAATTCTGCTATACAGGAAGTCCACTACATATGAACCTTCAAGTTGCAAACTTTCAAAGATGCAAATGTGCGTTCACCTGTCCAATCTCATAAGTTAGTTCATGTGTCTGCTGTACATTGTCACATGCGTGCATCGTCTACAAGTGGTTGTGCTTTTGTGTACTTCACCGTACAGTACTGTAGAGAGTACGGTAGTACAGTATCTTTATTTCAAGTGTTTGTTTTTATGTATAATTTTGTGAAAAGTATTATAAACCTACTACAGTACAGTGCTATATAGCCAATTGTGTTAGTTGGGTACCTAGGCTAACTTGTTGGACTTACGAACAAATTGGACTTAGGAACGCACTCTCGGAACGGAACTCGTTCATATGTAGGGGACTTACTGTAACTTTAAGGTGGATTTTCTTG
>NW_006796242.1:0-815 GCF_000442215.2 Lipotes vexillifer
TAGGGAAAACATACAGATTAAAATCAGCCAAGGGAAGAAATGCATACAGCAGGGCCAAGGAAACCACCACACATGGATCTTCTAGTCATCTTCCCCCTGTGGAGTCATGGATGGAGTTACTTTACCAGCAGAAATGTGTGACAACATGCATGGAATATTACCAGCCCGGAAATCTCACTCAAGCCTTGGTGTCCATGGTCTTTATTAGAGCTCCATCGTTGACTGCCCATGTGGCTAACTTCTAATCTGCAGCCTTTCCAGAGTAAAGTGGATACTGAGTGTCCCAACCCCCCACCATAAATCACACTGTTAGATTGTCTGGTGGCCAAGGCCCCCAGGCAAAGAAAGACACTCCTATCAGGTATGACATTCCAAAGACCTGGAGATCAACTCCCACTAGCCAAGGACAAAGAAGGTGTCTCTTCAAGTAAATTTAATTCTTGATTACTCACTTATGCCTGGGATATTTATTGATATTGTTCCAAAAAGCTGAAGTTTGCCTGTTTTCCTCTTGAAACGCATTTGGGGTGGTTTCCAGGTTTGGCCTATTAAAAACAGTGCTGCTCAAAAACAGAAATATAGATCAATGGAACAGGATAGAAAGCTCAGAGATAAAACCATACACATATGGGCACCTTATCTTTGATAAAGGAGACAAGAATATACAATGGAGAAAAGACAGCCTCTTCAATAAATGGTGCTCGGAAAACTGGACAACTATATGTAAAAGAATGAAATTAGAGCACTCCTTAACACAAAAATAAGCTCAAAATGGATTAAAGACCTAAATGTAAGGCCAGACACTATAAAACTCA
>NW_006796243.1:0-217 GCF_000442215.2 Lipotes vexillifer
TTTTATTTATTTATTTATTTATTTATTTATTTTGCGGTACGCGGGCCTCTCACTGTTGTGGCCCCTCCCGCTGCGGAACACAGGCTCCGGATGCGCAGGCCCAGCAGCCATGGCTCATGGGCCCAGCCACTCCACGGCACGCGGGATCCTCCCAGACCGGGGCACGAACCCGTGTCCCCTGCATCGGCAGGTGGGCTCCCAACCACTGCGCCACCAG
>NW_006796245.1:0-205 GCF_000442215.2 Lipotes vexillifer
GGCAAAAGAGATTTCCTATGCAATTTACACTCCCTTGTGGAATCAGACTGTGGCTAGACATCAGCTGAAACCACATCCTTACTTAGCTTCTTCCTTTCTCCGGAAAGGAAAGCACTACTTTAATGAATTTCTAGAATGAGATTCCTCATCTCAGCCTTTCTTTTTTAGGGAATCTGACCTAACATAATACGTAAATTGTATTTGT
>NW_006796246.1:0-2184 GCF_000442215.2 Lipotes vexillifer
ATCTTCCCGGACCGGGGCATGAACCCGCGTCCCCTGCATTGGCAGGCGGACTCTCAACCACTGAGTCACCAGGGAACCCCAGTTTCATTTCTTTTTATGGCTGTGTAATATTCCGTTGTATATATGTGTCATGACCGAATTTAAATAAGTTCCTAGATGACAGGAATTGTGATGCTAAACCTGTTATATTGTACAGTACTTTGTATGAGGTATTGCTGGTGCTGAATAATTGTGAAATAATAATAGCAATAAATGTTATGTACTACCAGCATGTAGGCGTCAGGACCATTTGGTTGCAAACAACAGAAACTCAACTCATACAAGCTTAAGTGGAAAACATATTCTTTTGGTTCACATATGTGGAAATTTCAGTGGGAGGAGCTAGAGCTTTAAGGCACAGCTAGATACAAGGGTTGAAATGATATCCTTAGGACTCTTTATTTCTTACCATCACTCAGATTATCCATCTTTGCCTGACCTCATTCTCAGAAAGAGAATATCAAAATGGAAAGATGCCTAGTGTTGCTCCAAATCTACTTCATTTTGAAAGTCATTTGTCCAGAAAAATAGAACATTATACTCCCTCCTAGTTATCAGATATGAAATCTCTGATGATCTGGAGATATTTTAATAGGTTTTGTTTGAGTCATGACAGTCTTACCTGATTTGCATCGACTGAAACTATTAATATGGAATGGATGAGATTCCATATTAATCCAAAGGAAAGGATGCTGAGCAGAAAAGAAATGTCCTCTACTACATGTATCAGAAAACCTTCTCAAGTTTAATATATTTAACACTCTGCTAAGTGTGAGGTTGCTGGGATCTTAATCTAAACAAAAATAATCCTTATAAGCATGGATTCTCCCAGTCAAACATAAAAATCCAAATAAAGTTTAGGTTGATAGCCTATTATCTGTCTATTTTCTCTTTGGGATCCAAATTGTTCTTAGAATAAAAGAAAAAACCTGTGAGGTATATGCCATTTTGTTGAATTTTGAACCACAAAAGCTTTAAGCTTCGAATACTGATTTTCACAGTGTCCACGCTGTGAAAATCCCTATGATAAAACCAATTTCACTTTCAATTTGGTGTTTCTCTAATTTGGAACATGAGTGTATTATTTTTAACCTGCCTCTGAGTTTGTATGTATACATGTGTGTGTGTATTGGGTTATATGAATAGACAAAATGATTGAGTGGGAAGAACACGGGGTCTGTGAGTAATAAGGCTTGAATTCCCACAAAACTTTAAAAATAATGCTTTAATAGTTACTATGTTGCAGTTATCCCCCCACGTTGTAATCTAGCCTTTTACATATTTTATTTAGTTATCAGTAGGATGTGAACATCTCAAGTTCAAAATAAGGATTGTGTTTTAGTTATTTTTATATTCCAGGCCTTGACCAACATCTGACACATAGAACTCACTGAATAAACATCTATAAATTCTTATAGTTAACATAGTATTTATCAAAAATAGTGATGTTAAGCATAATACTAATAAATATTACTTATTAAGTGGCTAATATGTGTCATGTTCTGCCAGGTACTTTTCAAGTTAATTTACTGTTTATTAAATTATTAACATCACAGCTTAGATGAGGCTCCTCATTTGTAAGAAGAATGTGGCTACATAAGATCTAGTATCTCTTCCAAGTTAAATGTTGTAGGAATTTATTTTCCCTTTGACTTCCATTATAAAATCGGAGACGAGTTCTTATGGAAAGTATTTAAACAAAGTACATAAAAAAATTTCACTTGGCACACATTGAACAATACTTATTCACTAGGGGCTATATTCTGTGTTCTTCTAATACTTTCTCTGTGGGAGAAGGCTGTCTGCTTTTCTCCAAAGATAGCCTATTTTTAAAAATTCTGCTTAGAGTGGGCAGGACACTAGCAGTCTCCTCCAGACTTCATTGTACCAGAACTTGAGTTTTATGTCTACCATCACCTTGAGAGTTTCGGAGCAGATCCATTCCCTCCCAATATCAATCTGCCTCTAATTATTACAAAGGAAAAGACTTCTGAGTTATGCAGTAAGATGTTTATTTCCAGCTTGCCTTTCTTTCTTCAAGCTGACTTTTTTTTTTTTTCGGTATGCGGGCCTCTCACTGCCGTGGCCTCTCCCCTTGCGGAGCACAGGCTCCGGACGCGCAGGCTCAGCGGCCATGGCTGACGG
>NW_006796247.1:0-24228 GCF_000442215.2 Lipotes vexillifer
AGCAGAAACTAACACACCATTGTAAAGCAATTATACCCCAATAAAGATGTGAAAAAAAAATAAAAATAAAGATCACATATAATAATTCCAATATTTGGATCTCCAGTGAGTATATTTCTAAAATCTGTTTTTCTCTTATTTTTCAGTCATGTGGTTTTACCTCCTGGTATACCTAGTAATTTTTGGTTAGCAGCTAGAAAATACATTTGATAAATTGTAGTGATATTTTAAGACTCTAGATAATATCTTCTAGAGAGCATTCATTTTTGTTTGGCAGTTAGATAAAAGGAAGATTAATTTTAATTAAATCAAGGATTAAGTTGATTTAATGTCTAGCCCTTATAGAGTTGTAAGTTAAAATTGGAATGTTTGCCTGAGACTCTCCTTGGTTGGCCTGAAGTCCAATTTTTGACCACCAGCACTGTAAGACTGCTAGAAATTTTGCTCAGCTTCTCAGCCTCCTGGCTTCTAGCTACAAACAGACAAACATCTAAAAGGGGAACCTAGGGCCAAATTGGGCTCACTTCTCTATTCTTGCATTCTGTCTTAGCCTAGGTTCCCTAGAAAATAGATCCTGAGGTAAAGGTTAAGTGTTAATTTTTAACAGGGAGGTATAACTCTGAGCTAGTAAAAGTAAAGGGAAAATAAAGTGGGTAGAAAAGGAGGAAAAGGAAATATGAGCTAGTACATTACTGCAGATGACCACAGCTTTATGAAGAGAGGCTCACTGTATAGAAACACTTTGTCTTGGAGAAGTCTGATAGAGGGAGAAAGAGAGAGGAATTTATTCAATGGCTCCCTCTATTGATTGGCTTAACTTTCATTGGTCAAAATTTACCCACAAGACATTAACTTCTATGCATTCCTGATGTTTCAACTGGTCTCTTCAGACCCACCAAGGAAACTGAATCCCATACCCTACAACATGTTGATTCTTCTAACTCCAGAACTAGTGAGAGTAATCAGATCCTTGATGGGTATGGCGTGGCCTGGTGCCATAGCTGCAGCAACTCATACCACATCAGGAACAATGGAGTCTGTGTGGAGACTAGCACTCACCTTGGGGGAGGGTGAGGCAGCCTGCAAAGCTTGTTGAAGAAATGGTTGTGACCTTGTGTCCACAGTAAGTTTGAGGACCTGGAGAACAGACAGGGCCTAGAAGATTTAAGGAGGTCCCTCAATGTGTCCAATGCACCTTCTCCTGGGAATCTTGACCTATCAAAGCCCTTGGTAGCTTCATAGTTTAAATGTCTTTAAGCAGTGGTTTTATGTATTGTCCAGCATTTCTGATTCTCAGGGGAAGGTTTAGTCTGCAACCAACCACTCCACATTACTAGAAAAGAAAAAAAAAAAGGCACTGCTATCTTTTAAAGATCTTATAATAGCAACATATAATGTTAACCACAGGCACAACTGACACCCAAATATAGCTAAAAAACTAGTTGACATCAGCTGCAGAGTAAAACTAGTGGTACCCCAAGAAGCCAGGTTCTCACTTGTTAGCTATAAATCACCCCTCACCTCTATGTTGACTCCTCAGATAAGTTCAGTTGATATTTTCAAAGTCAACTTGCCCTTGATTTCCTCAGATTAGTCACTGTTAGTATTACTCACTCATTGGAAAGTCCCGTGCTCAGGAAAGCACTAATCACGGGTGGGCCCATAAGAGAAGGGCACACAATATACCAATTATGTCATCTCTGAAGCAGAGGGTTCACAAGTGCCTTTTTTTTTTTTTCTGAATGCATAAATTCCTTTATTGAAAATATTGGGTTAGCACTGCAGTATATATACTCAATATCCATAAATCAAGGGCCACACATTTCTGATTGGAAAATACTGTTTTAAATAGAGAAGACAGCATCTGGATATGCTCTCACAAGTATAATATCATGGACTAAACTAGGTAGGAGTGAACTATATGCAAAATGACCATTTTCTTAATAGCATATGGTTGCAAATGGCATAAATGGTAAATGTGATCATCATGAGACATTCCTGGTGTCTCACACCAACACATAATTTAACAAGCAGATTAAGGTTAACTGCCAATAAGTTGTTAATTAAGAGTTCTCAATAGGAGAACTTGGGTGAAAGTATACCCAGTCTATAGATTTAAGATTTTATAGCATTCATTTAAACTTGCATGGAATGTGAGTGGAGTAAAATAATTGTTGATTTGGCAGGAGGCCACTGGCAATTTGTTTGTTCTCTTTTGTAAATAGTCTAAAATAAGAGAATATCTAAATAAAGGAAATATTCTGTCAGCTTAAGGCCAACATTCTAAGAACTGTTTACTTCTTTAAAATGCAGTTATATAAACACTACTTTTCATTAATTTTTCCTTTCAAAGATCACTATGTGTTTAATTCTGACTGCTGCAAAAACTCAACTCACACTAATCATTATCTCTTCTTCCTTTTCCCAGCTAAAGTCTATCTCTGGTCTAACCTACAGTCTATAATTCAACTTCTTGTGACATACTCTAAGAATTTCAGAATCTCCTCATCTGCTGCTGTTCCAAAACATTACTGACCTATATGAACCCTGTAATTTTTAGCCTCTTCCAAATTAGGCCAAAGATTTTTAGCTCTTAATGAAACCTCCTTATAGAAATTTACCATTGTATCTGTTCTATATTTTTACGTAATATAAAAAATAGGAAGAATCAATGTAAGGAGCTCATTAGGACCACTAAATAAAGGTCTTCTCTTATACTTGTTACCTTCTCAGGGCACTTAGATGCCTCTCTTTAGAAAAATATCACCCTTTGGAGAATGGTAAGAGATGCATGCTTAATCATACAGTTCATGGAAATTGAGAAATGTTTCATTAGCTTTCTCCAAAATAACAATAAGTTTACTACAAAGGTTTTAGAATAACAACCTTTCTCTACTTCCTCCCAATCTGTCATTGTCACCACCATGGGTCATCCTTGCCACAGCAATCTGAATATGTGTGGCCAATGGGAAATGATGACTTTTCCAAAGGGAAGAGGACCTTTCTTCAGTAAAGGGAACATACACGGCTCTGGTTTCCTGCTAGAGCTTAATGTATAGGCCCCATCTCAACATCAAGAAATACTGTATCACAAAATTGTGTATGCAGTTAAAAAACTATGTGTGCAGTATGATCTCAGTTATACAATATGTGTGTCTATAAAACATGTATGCATGTATGAGGATATATAGTAAAGTGTTAAGCAATTATGGATAATGGAATTATGGGTACAAGCTAATTTCTATGCACTTAGTGTGTTGTCATCATTTTATTTATTGGATATGTAATATTTTTTTCAAAAAACTTAAAAAAAAAAACTGTTTTGTCAGATGTTGTGCTCTTCCAGGTAAAATACATGCGCTATGCTCTTCTAGGTATGTAAGTCAGTAAATAAACATGAAGTGCATAGAACAAGCAAATAGCTTGTTCTCAATAAATGTTAACTATTATGGATACAGCACAGGAAATTAAATTTAACTTTTTCATGAAGTGCAATTTTAAAATATCTATATTTAAAGGCATGGGTCTTAAAAGAGTGTATAGATCTACAAAGGAACCAAGTAATCCACTAAAAGTGCTTGTCTCCTTTTTTAATTTTTTAATTTAATTTAATTTAATTTAATTTTGCCACATTGTGCTGCTCACGGGATCTTACTTCCCCCACCGGGGATTGAACCCAGTTCCCCTGGAGTGGAAGCCCAGAGTCCTAACCACTGGACCACCAGGGAATTTCCACTTGCTTCCTTTTTTAAAATGAGGTGTAACTGAAACAGGAAAAAAGACTTATAATGACTATTAGGCAGAGGACTATAAGAGATTTGAAGTCAACAGCTCTTTAGCTGTGAGTGCTGCCCCTCATTGGCTAAGGTTATAATCTGGGTAAAAAATAATGAAAAAATATTTGGAGAGAAAAATGATGAGCAAAAGAAGACTAGAAGAGGGAAAAGAGGACAGGAACGGAAAGGAGAGAAAAAAGAGCGAATTATAATGATTAATAGGAGGAAAGAGAAAAGAGAACAATAAAATGAATAACAATTGGAGGGGACTTCCCTGGTGGCACAGTGTTAAGAATCCGCCTGCCAATGTAGGGGACATGGGTTCGAGCCCTGGTCTGGGAAGATCCCATATGCTGCCGAGCAACTAAGTCCATGCACAACAACTACTGAGCCTGCACTCTAGAGTCCGTGAGCCACAACTACTGAAGCGCACTTACCTAGAGCCCCTGCTCCGCAACAAGAGAAGACACTGCAATGAGAAGCCCGTGCACTGCAACAAAGAGTAGCCCCCGCTTGCCACAACTAGAGAAAAGCCCGCACGCAGCAACGAAGACCCAACACGGCCATAAATAAATAAATTTATTTATTTATTTATTTTAAAAATGAATAACAATTGGAAGAGTGGCATCTACAAAGACCAATTAATGTTACACATGTCAGGCCTTCTGCTAAGTGTTTTATAAGAAGTATCTTATTTAGTTTTTAAAATTGAAAACTAAATATAGAAATTGGTATTAAATTGTCCCTATTTAACAGAGGAGAAAACTAAGATTTTCAGGGTTTAAGTGATTTTTCCCCCAGATCATGTATTACACCTCTTTAATGAGATATGTCCTGTCCTTTTGAGCTTCACTTTGGACTGATTTGTCTTCTTGGGGTGTGATGTCCCATCTTCCCATATTATAAAATAAATGAACAGAATGTCTGCCCCTTGTTTGATGTCCTCTATATTGTCACTATTTTCTATAATCCTGTGAATTAAGCAGGCTTAATAGGGCTTAAAATAATGTGAAGACAAATGCAAAGATCTAACTCTAATACCATATTCATATTTTCCAAACTAAAACTTAAATCATTAATTCTATGACATTATACTTGCAAATTTATTACATATGAAATTTTACTAAAGTATAAAGAGAAAATCACAGAATACTTTTTTGAAAAGCATCAAATTAAACAAAATGTGTTTGGCCCCAAAATTTTACTGTTGTCACCATAAATGCTTGACATCTGTATCACCACTCACTTAATAAGGAATATTTTCCCCCAAAAAAGAAACTAAATGGGAAAAGTGTCTGCTGTGAAGTTTTATACTTTTCGCAATATTTGGATAAAAGAGTTCTGGATTGACAGTCAGAGTCTGGGTCCAGGTTTTAGCTCCTGCTCTGTCAGTTGTGCAGTCTTTGCCCCAGCCCCTAACTTCACTGGGTCTTAGTTTTCTGATCTGTAAAATAAAGTTTTGAGGAATATGTTTGGAAATATCCTATGACTATATAGCTTATTAAAAAACAAGGCAGGAAATTACCAATGGCATTTCTCACAGAACTAGAACAAAAAATTTTACAATTTGTATGGACACACAAAAGACCTCGAATAGCAAAAGCAATCTTGAGGAAAAAAAAAACAAAACACGGAGTTGGAGGAATCAGGCTCCCTGACTTCAGACTATACTGCAAAGCTACAGTAATCAAGACTGTACGGTACTGGCACAAAAATAGAAATATAGATCGATGGAACAGGATAGACAGCCAAGTGATAAACCCACACACCTATGGTCACCTAATCTATGACAAAGGAGGTCAGAATATACAATGGAGAAAAGACAGTCTCTTCAATAAGTGGTGATGGGAAAACTGGACAGCTACATGTAAAAGAATGAAATTAGAACATTTCCTAACACCATACACAAAAATAAACTCAAAATGGATTAAAAAACTAAATGTAAGGCCAGACACTAAAACTCTTAGCGGAAAACATAGGAAGAACACTGTTCGACATAAATCGCAGCAAGATCTTTTTGACCCACCTCCTAGAGTAATGAGAATAAAATAAACAAATGGAAGCTAATTAAACTTAAAACTTTTGCACAGCAAAGGAAACCATAAACATGACAAAAAGACAACCTCAGAATGGGAGAAAATATTTGCAAATGAAGCAACTGACAAAGGATTACTCTCCAAAATAAACAAACAGCTCATGCAACCCAATCAAAAAATGGGCAGAAAACCTAATTAGACATTTCTCCAAAGAAGACATACAGATGGCCAACAAACACATGAAAAGATGCTCAACATCACTAATTATTAGAAAAATGCACATCAAAACTACAATGAGATATCACCTCACACCGGTCAGAATGACCATCATCACAAAATCTACAAACAATAAATGCTGGAGAGGGTGTGGAGAAAAGGGAACCCTCTTGCACTGCTGGTGGGATTGTAAATTGATACTGCCACTATGGAGAACAGTATGGAGGTTCCTTAAGAAACTAAAAGTAGAACTACCATATGACCCAGTGATCCCACTACTGGGCATATACCCAGAGAAAAACATAATTCAAAAAGACACACGCAACCCAATGTTCATTGCAGCACTATTTACAATAGCCAGGATATGGAAGCAACCTAAATGTCCATCAACATATGAATGGATAAAGAAGATGTGGTACATATATACAATGGAATATTACTCAGCCATAAAAAGGAACGAAATTGGGTCATTTGTAGAGATGTGGATGGACCTAGAGAAAGACTGTCATACAGAATGAAGTAAGTCAGAAAGAAAAAAACAAATATTGTATATTAACTCATATATGTGGAATCTGAAAAAACTGGTATAGACAATCTTATTTACAAAGCAGAAATACAGACACAGACGTAGAGAACAAACATATGGATACCAAGGGGGAAAGGGGGGAGTGGGATGAATTGGGAGATTTGGGATTGACATATATACACTATTGATAGTATGTATAAAATTGATAATTAATGAGACCCTACTGTATAGCACAGGGAACTCTACTCAGTGCTCTGTGGTGACCTAAATGGGAAGGAAATCCAAAAAAGAGGGGATATATGTATACGTATAGCTGATTCACTTTGCTGTACACTAGAAACTAACACAACATTGTAAAGCAACTATACTCCAATAAAAATTTATAAAATAAATAAATTAATAAACAAAACAAGGGCTTCCCTGGTGGCACAGTGGTTGGGAGTCTGCCTGCCAATGCAGGGGACGTGGGTTCGTGCCCCGGCCTGGGAGGATCCCACATGCCGCGGAGCAGCTGGGCCCGTGAGCCGTGGCCACTGGGCCTGTGCGTCCAGAGCCTGTGCTCCATAGTAGGAGAGGCCACAGCGGTGAGAGGCCCGTGTACCACAAAAAATAAATAAATAAATAAACAAAACAAAACAAAACAAGGCAGGAGCTCTCCTGTGATAAGAATTAGATCATAAAGAACTCTAAAACTAATATTTTAATGTCTCTAATACTTTGTTAAAATTTTTTTCCACATGTTTAATCATTATTGTTGACTTTTACTTGGTGCCGTAAATGATAGGAGATAGGAGTAGCCAAGATGGCGGAGTAGGAAGACACTGAGCTTACCTCCTTCCACAGGCAAACCAAAATTACAACTATTTACAGAGCGACTATTGATGAAAAAGACTTGAAAACCCACAGAAAAGATTTTCTGCACCTAAAGATATAAAGAAGCAACCACAATGAGACAGGTAGGAAAGGCAAAGACATGGTATAGTCAAGACACTTACCCCCAGGTGAGCAATTGAGAAGCAGGAGGATAATTAAAACTGGAGAGGTTCTCCACGAGGAATGAGGAGTCCAAGCCCCACACTGGGCTCCCCAGCCCAGGGTTTCTGCACCAGGAAGGTGTGCACCCAGAACATTTGGCTTTGAAGGCCAGAAGGGCTTACTTTCAGGAGAGCCAGAGGGTGTAGGAAATAGAGACTCCACTCTTAAAGGGTGCAAACAAAATCTCAAACACAGGAAGGCTAAACAATAAACATAAATAAGAATAAAAATACAAACATAAAAGTAAACTAAACAGTTAATTGATCACTGAAGAAATCGAAGAAGAAATTAAAAAATACCTAGAGACAAATGAAAATGAAAACATGACCCAAAATCTATGGGACACAGCAAATGCAATTCTAAAAGAAAAGTTTATAGCAATTCAAGACTACCTCAGGAAAAAAGAAAAATCTCAAATAAGCAACCTAACCTAAAGGAACTAGAAAAAGAAGAGCAAACAAAACACAAAGTTAGTAGATGGAAAGAAATCATAATGATCAGAACAGAAACAAATGAAATCAAGACCAAAAAAAAAAAGGAAAAGAAAAAATCAATGAAGCTAAAAGCTGTTTTTTTGAAAAGATAAACAAAATTGATGAACCTTTAGCCAGACTCGTCAAGAAAAAAGGAGGGCCCAAATATATAAAATCAGAAGTGAAAAGGGAAAACTTACAAACAATACCACAGAAATACAAAAGCTCTTAAGACATTACTGTGAACAACTATATGACAATAAAATGGACAACCTAGAAAAAATGGACAAATTCCTAGAAATGTACTATTTTCCAATCTGAACTGGGAAGAAATAGGAAATATGAACTAATTACCAGTAATGAAATTGAATCAGTAATTTAAAAAAAAAGAAAAAAACTCCCAGTGAAAAGAAGTCCAGGACCGGATGGCTTCACAGGTGATTCACCAAACATGCAAAGAGTCAATACCTTTCCTTCTCAAACTATTCCAAAAAATTGCAGAGTAAGGAATGTTTTTGACTCATTCTATAAGGTCAGCATCACCCTGATACCAAAACCAGACAAAGACACCACAAAGAAAGAGGATTTCAGGGACTTCCTATTGGTCCAGTGGTTAAGAATCTGCATTTCAATGCAGGGGACACTGGTTTGACCCCTGGTTGGGGAACTAATATCCCACATGCCACAGGGCAACTAAGCTCACGTGTTCTGGAGCCTGCATGCCACAGCTAAAGAGAAGCCCGTGCACTGCAATGAAAGATTCCACATGCCGCAACTAAGACCTGATGCAGCCAAATAAATAAATAAATAAATAAGTATTTTTAAATTGTGTTAAAAAAAAAAAAAGAAAGAGAATTACAGGCCAATAGCACTAATGAACATAGATGCAAAAATCCTCAACAAAATACTAGCAAACAGAATCCAACAACACTTTAAAAGGATCATACACCATGATGAAATGGGATTTACCCTAGGGATGCAAGTATGCTTTGGTATCCCCAAATCAATCAGTGTGATACACCACATTCACAAACTGAAGAATAAAAACCACATGATCATCTCAATAGATGCAGAAAAAGCTTTTGACAAAATTCAACACCCATTTATGATAAAAACTCTCCAGAAGGTGGGCATAGAGGGAACCTACCTCAACATAGTAAAGGTCATATATGACAAACCCACAGCAAACATCCTTCTCAAGGGTGAAAAATTGAAAGCATTTCCTCTAAGATCAGGAACAAGACAAGGATGTCCACTCTCACCACAATTATTCAACATACTTCTGGAAGTCCTAGCCATGGCAATCAAAGAAAAAGAAATACAAGGAATACAAATTGGAAAAGAAGAAGTAAAAACTGTCACTGTTTGCAGATGACATGATACTATACATAGAGAATCCTAAAGATGCCACCAGAAGACTACTAGAGCTAATCAATGATGGTAAATTTGCAGGATACAAAATTAATGCACAGAAATCTCTTGCATTCCTATACACTAACAACGAAAGATCAGATAGAGAAGTTAAGAAACAATCCCATTTTCACCATCGCAACAAAAAGTATAAAATACCTAGGAATAAACCTACCTAAGGAGGTAAAAGACCTGTACTCAGAAAACTATAAGACACTCATGAAAGAAATCAAAAATGACACAAACAGATGGAGAGATATAACATGTTCCTGGATTAGAAGAATCAATATTGTGAAAATGTCTATACCACCCAAAACAATCTAGAGATTCAATGCAATCCCTATCAAATTACCAGTCACATTTTTTACAGAGCTAGAACAAAAAAATCTTAAAATTTGTATGGAGACACAAAAGACCCCGAATAGCCAAAGCAGTCTTGAGGGAAAAAAATGGAGCTGGATAAATCAGACTCCCTGACTTCAGACTATACTACAAAACTACAGTAATCAAGACAATATGGCACTGGCACAAAAACAGGAATATAGATCAATGGAACAGGATAGACAGCCAAGAGATAAACCCACACACCTATGGTCAACTAATCTATGACAAAGGAGGCAAGGATATACAATGGAGAAAAGACAGTCTCTTCAATAAGTGGTGCTGGGAAAACTGGACAGCTACATGTAAAAGAATGAAATTACAATATTCCTTAGCAAATACACAAAAATAAACTCAAAATGGATTAAGACCTAAATGTAAGACCGGACACTATAAAACTCTTAGAGGAAAACATAGGAAGAACACTGTTTGACATAAATCACAGCAAGATCTTTTTTGATCCACCTCCTAGAGTAATGGAAATAAAAACAAAAATAAACAAATGGGAACTAATGAAACTTAAAAGCTTTTGCAAAGCAAAGGAAGCTACAAACAAGACAAAAAGACAACCCTCAGAATGGGAGAAAATATTTGCAAACGAATCAATGGACAAAGGATTAATCTCCAAAATATATAAACAGCTCATGCAGCTCAATATTTAAAAAACAAACAACCCAATCAAAAAATGGGCAGAAGACCTAAATAGACATTTCTATTACAGATAGCCAAGAGGCACATGAAAAGTTGCTCAACATCACTAATTATTAGAGAAATGCAAATCAAAACTACAATGAAGTATATTCTCACACCAGTTAGAATGGGCATCATCAGAAAATCTGCTAACAACACATGCTGGAGCGGGTGTGGAAAAAAGGGAACCCTCTTGCACTGTTGGTGGGAATGTAAACTGATATAGCCACTATGGAGAACAGTATGGAGGTTCCTTAAGAAACTAAAAATAGAATTACCATATGATCCAGCAATCCCACTACTAGGCATATATACCCAGAGAAAACCATAATTCAAAACGACACATGCACCCCAATGTTCATTGCAGCACTATTTACAATAGCCAGGTCATGGAAGCAACCTAAATGCCCATCGACAGATGAATGGATAAAGAAGTTGTAGTACATATATACAATGGAATATTACTCAGCCATAAAAAGGAACGAAATTGGGTCACTTGTAGAGATGTGGATGGATCTAGAGACTGTTATACAGAGTCAAGTAAGTCAGAGAGAGAAAACAAATATCATATATTAACGCATATATGTGGAACCTAGAACAATGGTACAGATGAACCGGTTTGCAGGGCAGAAATAGAGACACAGATGCAGAGAACAAACGTATGGACACCAACGGGGGAAAGTGCAGGGGAGGTGGTGGTGGTGGGATGAACTGGGAGATTGGGATTGATATACATACACTAATATGTATAAAATAGATAACCAATAAGAACCTGTTGTATAAAAAAATAAATAAAATTCAAAAAAATAAAAATAAAGACTACCTTTCTTTTCTTTCTTTTTTTTTTTTTTGGCCACACCACGCGGCATGTGGGATCTTAGTTCTGCCACCAGTGATGGAACCCGTGCCCACTGTGGTGGAAGCAGGGAGTCTTAACCACTGGACTACCAGGTAAGTCCCAAAGACTACTATATATATATTTCAATAAATTTATTTATTTTATTTTATTTATTTTATTTTTGGCTGCGTTGGGTCTTCATTGCTGCACGCGGGCTTTTCTCTAGTTGTGGCGAGCGGGGGCTACTCTTCGTTGCGATGTGCAGGCTTCTCATTGTGGTGGCTTCTCTTGTTGTGGAGCACGGGTTCTAGGTGCACGGGCTTCAGTAGTTGTGGCACGTGGACTCAGTAGTTGTGGCTCATGGGCTCTAGAGCGCAGGCTCAGTAGTTGTGGCACATGGGCTTAGTTGCTCCGCGGCATGTGGGATCTTCCTGGACCAGGGCTCGAACCCGTGTCCCCTGCATTGGCAGGCGGATTCTTAACCACTGTGCCACCAGGGAAGCTCAAGACTACTATTTTTAAACTCTTTCATTTTTATTTCATTGTATCAATAGATTGAAAAAGTGGCCACAAATGGTATCCATCCTGTACACGTGTCCCTTTGCAAAGGTCACTTTGCAGTGATTCCCATGAAGAGGTAAAGTCTATTCTTCTAAACCTCGAATCTGCACTTGACCACGTGGACAATGGGATGGTAGAAATAATTACACAAGCAGAGACTTGAAAAGTAGTTGTACGTTTTCAAGTACAACTTGATTGCTCCCTTGCTGCTCTTGGGAACCCTGGAGTCACTGCATGTAAATAAGTCTAAGTTAGCCTGCTGGATGATGACATGTGGCCCAGTACCCATATGAGAGCCAGCTAACTACTAGGTATGTGGGTGAGGCCACTGACTGCCCTCTGACCAGGAAAGCATAAGCAAGACCACCTGAGACCAGCAGCAGAACTTTGCAGCTGAGTCCAATCCAAAATGCTAAGCCACAGTATCAGGAGCTGGTAAATAAATGATTGCTGTTTCAGGCAAGTTAGTTTTGGATGGTGGGCCACACAGTAAAAACTAGCTGATAGAGAAATTAGCACCTAGAAATGGGTTGCTATAGTAAAATGGGTTGCAAAAACCTAAAACATGTGGTCTTGGGTCTCTGAATTGGGCAGACACTGAAAGAACTTTAAGGACCCAGTAGCAAAAACGAGAAAGAGGGTGAGCAAACTATTAGTGGTAGCTGGAAAAACAGTGAGGAAATTACTATAACAGGCCAGAATAATGGCAACATGTATCATGTATTTAAAAACAATTGGCACAATGGTTGCCTGCAGAACTTTGCAGATTTTTTAAAATACATATTGCTAATGAATTTATGGACCTTGCAAAATGATTTCCTGGCAAAATGTTGAAAGTGTCAATTGGTTTCATTTAGCTGCCTAAGAAGAAAGAATTTAGAGGGAATATACAGGAAATAGCAGTTTCTCATCCCTAATCTCTTTAGCCAGAAAATCCTCCAAGTGAAAGAAGCCTGAGGTGAAAGATCATATCAAGGTGTGGCTATTAAAGCTTTATTAAGATATTTGAAAGAATTAAGGTGGCATCTAGTTGATCCTCATAACTGTAAAAAGGTGGGGTTGTCTAAGAATATTAAGGCTGTTATCCCACAACAGACTGACACACTCACATAATTCTCTTTCTAAAGAATTGTGGGTGTGGCTTTCCTTGGACCAAGTAGACTCCAGTCAGATTCAAAGGAAAACCAAAAAGTTTTTTTTTTTAACGTCTTTATTGGAGTATAATTGCTTTACAATGGTGTGTTAGTTTCTGCTGTATAACAAAGTAAATCAGCTATATGTATACATATATCCTCATATCTCCTCCCTCTTGCGTCTCCCTCCCATCTTCACAAAGTTTTAAGAGTTGTACTGATGAAAGCACCACATAAAGGACTGAAGAAATTAGATTGCTCAAATTACAAAATATGAGTCCTTCCTTACGGAAAAGGAACAAAGTCTCAGGAGACAGCCAAGAGCTCAGAAGGTAGAGCTAAGAGCCCTGGAGAATAATAAAGCAGGGAGATGAAACTAGACCTAATCAAAAAATATTTCCTGCCCCCAGGATGGGGAGACTAGCAACCCATGTCCTGGATTTCAGAACTGTTATAGACCAGCAGCTGCTATGTGTTTCAGATCCTTCCCCTTTCTGATGGCAGTGTCTCCTGTAATGATCCTGTCCCTGCCCAGTCATGTATATTACTGGGTGTGCTGAGGGCAGATAATCAGTCTTTTTTGGTTCATACGTTGCCAGAAAAAGAGGAGCCCCTCTGAGGATCCTCATCTGATCTGATTTAGATCACAAGATTCCACACTAGCCTGATGCCATAGTTAAAGGAGATCTTGAGGGTCTTACGTATGGAAGGAATGATAATTATTTTGTTCAAAGGACAGACTGCTAGATTGCCAAAATGGCTATAATACATTGTAGCTTTTTCCACCAAGAGATGTCTATTTCTCCACCCTTTGAATCTAGACTGGTCTTGTGCCTTATATCACCATTAGTGTGCAACAGAATTGATGTTGTACCAATTCCAGGCCTAGAGCACCTTCACTCTCTCTGATCATGTCGACCATGTGAACATACATGGGCTACCTGCTGCACGATGACAGGTATGTGGCTCAGTCACCATTGTTGCTCCAGCCAACAGCCGACCAACACAGAAGCAGTTTCTTTAGCTGCTCAGAGACACTCGAGGAAGTTAAATGAGCTAGTTGAGAAGAGCACCCAATTGATCCCAGCCCAAATTGCTGACCTAAGAATTGTGAAATAAACAGATGGTTGTTATTTTAAGGACATCAATTGGAGGTAGGGGAGGTTGTCACACAGCAGTAGGTAAGTGACACAGACACCTAAATGTCACAGAGCCATTTATCGATGTCTTGTCCTTTCTCCTCTGGTCTTCAATTCTCTCTCTGCCATAGATCAATTGTGCATAAATCGGTGGGTCTGTTTTGGGCATTGCAATCTGTTCCAGTAGTCTATTTATCTGTGTCTACACCAGTTCGACACTATGTTATTCAACGTAGCTTGATATCTGATGAGGCAAGTCACCCACGACACACCTTTTTCTTCTTCCTTTTCTTCTTCAGGAGAGCCTTGGCTATTCTTAACTTTCTGCTCAATTCTGTAAATTTTGGATGAGTTTATCGAGTACAACAGGAAAAAAACACTCCGCTGGGATTTTTTAATTGAAATCTTATTAAATCCGGGGATAAACTTGGAAGAATTGGCATTTTTTAAAAATTGAAGTACAGCTGATTAACAATGTTGTATTAATTTCTGCTGTACAGCAAAGCAATCAGTTATACACATATAGACATTCTTTTTTATATTCTTTTCCATTATGGCTTATCCCAGGACATTGAATATAGTTCCCTATGCTATACAGTAGGACCTTGTCCATCCATTCCCTAAGCAGTAGTTTGCATCTACTGACCCCAAACTTGAAGTCCATTCCTCCCCGACCACCCACTCCCTTGGCAACCACAAGTCTGTTCTCTACGTCTGTGAGTCTCATTCTGCTTTGTAGATAGGTTCATTTGTGTCATATTTTAGATTCCACATATAAGAGATATCATATGGTATTTGTCTTTCTCTTTCTGACTTACTTCACTTAGTATGATAATCTCTAGCTGCATCCATGTTGTTGCAAATGTCATTATTTTGTTCTTTTTTTATGGCTGAGTAGTATTCCATGGTACCATATCTTCTTTACCCATTCATCCATCGATGGACATTTAGGTTGTTTCCATGTCTTGGCTATTGTGAATAGTGTTGCTATGCACAAAGGGGTGCATGTATCTTTTTGAATTATAGTTTTGTCTGGATATATGCCCAGGGGTGGGATTGCTGGATCATACGGTAATTCTATTTTTAGTTTTCCGAGGAACCGCATACTGTTTTCCATAGTGGCTGAACCAACTTCATTCCCACCAGCAGTGTAGGAGGGTTTCCTTTTCTCCACACCCTCTCTAGCATTTGTTATTTGTAGACTTTAATGATGGCCATTTTGACTGGTGTGAGGTGGTACCTCATTGTACCTTTGATTTGCATTTCTCTAATAATTAGTGATGATGAGCATCTTTTAACGTGCCTATTGGCCATCAGTATGTTTTCTTTGGAGAAATATCTATTTTGGACTTCTGCCCATTTTTTGATTGGGTTATTTGTTTTTTTGTTGTTGAGTTGTATGTGTTGTTTGTATATTTTGGAAGTTAAGCCCTTGTCAGTCACATCACTTGCAAATATTTTCTCCTATTCTGTAGGTTGTCTCTTTGTTTTGTTTATGTACAAAAGCTTGTAAGTCTGATTAGGTCCCATTTGTTTATTTTTGTTTTTATTTCTATTGCCTTGGGAGACTGACCTAAGAAAACATTGGTATGATTTATGTCAGAGAATGTTTTGCCTTTGTTCTCTTCTAGGAGTTTTATGGTGTCTTGTCTTATATTTGACTTTACTTTTGAGTTTGTTTTTCTCCATGGTGTGAGGGTGTGTTCTAACTTCATTGATTTACATGCAGCTGTCCAACTTTCGCAGCACCATTTGCTGAAGAGACAGTCTTTCCCATTGCATATTCTTGCCTCCTTTGTCAAAGATTAATTGACCATAGGTGTATGGGTTTATTTCTGGGATCTCTATTCTGTTCCATTGATCCACATATCTGTTACTGTGCCAATACCACACTGTTTTGACTACTGTAGCTTTGTAGTATTGTCTGAAATCTGTGTGGGTTATGCCTCCTGCTTTGTTCTTTTTCCTCAGGATTGCCTTGGCAATTCTGGGTCTTCATGGTTCCATATAAATTTTAGGATTATTTGTTCTAGTTCTGTGAAAAATGTCATGGGTAATTTGATAGGGATTGAGTTAAATCTGTATATTGCTTTGGGTAGTATGGCAATTTTAACAATATTAAAGGAACTGACTTATTTTTTGATATTGATTTTTCCTATCTACAAACATCTCTCTATTATTGAAGTGTTCTTTGGTCTCTTCTAATAAATTTTTATGTAATTTCCCACATAAATATTTTGTACATCTTTTTAAGATTTATTCATAAGTACTCTGTATTTTTATTATTAATATAAGTTAGATTAAAAAAGTTTTTCCAACTGACTATCAAAGTGAAAATGACTCATTAATTGTAATAATTTGTGGGCATTTGAATATTTTCTATTTAGGAAATAATCTAAAGAAAATAGCTCTCTCTTTACCCCTTATGATTGACAATGGATGAGTCCAAAGCAAGATCTGCAAATACAAGAAGAAAGAGAGGGAAGAAAGAGAAATAAAGCCAAAAATGCCCCCTTCTTTCATTACAAGTTTGTAAGTCTGAAACAGACTGAGTGGATGCAAGGAGTAACTACTTAGATAAGAGTATGTAGTTTTGATATTACACTTGCAGGGAAAGAAGGCAAATTATTATAAGACCAGATGAAACTTTTATTTTCTAAGAGCAACTGTAGGATCCCTGGCACAATAGGACATTTGCTATCCTAAATGTCCCAATCAATGAAAACAATTTAAGCTAACAAAGAAGACAGTCAGATAGCTAACAGGCACATGAAAATATGCTCAACATCGCTAATTACTTAGAGAAATGCAAATCGGAACTACAATGAGGTATCACCTCACACCTGTCAGAATGCCATCATCAAAAAGTCTATGAATAATAAATGCTGGAGAGGGTGTGGAGAAAAGGGAACCTTCCTACACTGTTGGCAGGAATGTAAATTGGTGCAGCTGCTATGGAAAACAGTATTGAGATTCCTTAAAAAACTAAACAATAGAGTTGCCATATGATCCAACAATACCACTCCTAGGCATGTATTCGGAAAAGATAAAACTAATTTGAAAAGATACATGCACCCTGATGTTCATAACAGTACTATTTACAATAAACTGAGACATGGAGACAACCGAACAGCCCATAAACAGACAACTGGTTTAAGAAGATGTGGTATATATATATATATATATATATATACACACACACACACACACACACAATGGATTATTACTTAGACATGAAAAAGAATGAAATATTGCCATTTGCTGCAACATGGATGGACCTAGAGATTATCATACTAAGTGAAGTAAATCAGACAAAGATATGATATTATATTATTTATATGTAGAATCTAAAAAATAATACAAATGAAACTATTTACAAAACAGAAACAGACTCACAGACATAGAAAGCCAACTTATGGTTACCAGAGGGGAAAGGGATGGGGGAGGGATAAATTAGGAGTACGCGATTAACAGGTACAAACTACTATACATAATATAGATAAGCAACAAGGATCTACTGTATAGCACAAGGAACTATATTCAATATCTTATAATAACCTATAATGGAAAATAATCTGAAAAAAACTACATGCATATAACTGAATCACTTTGCTGTACACCCAAAACTAACACAATATTGTAAATCAACTATACTTCAATTAAAACAAAAACAATTTAAGCTTTATGAAAAAAAGTATAAGATATATTTCATGTTTCTCTAAGATGGCAAGGAAACTAAAGTATCCATAAAAATCAACATCAAAGTAAAAGTGGGAAACCTAAGAGGAAAGCAAGAACCAAAACCAGCATTTGTCAGAAGGTGTCTCCAGAAACCCTGGTGGCTTTTTTTTTTTTGCGGTATGTGGGCCTCTCACTGTTGTGGCCTCTCCCATTGTGGAGCACAGGCTCCGGACGAGCAGGCTCAGCGGCCATGGCTCACGGGCCCAGCCGCTCCACGGCATGTGGGATCTTCCCAGACCGGGGCACGAACCCGTATCCCCTGCATCGGCAGGCGGACTCTCAACCACTGCGCCACCAGGGAAGCCCGACCCTGGTGGCTTTGAGTTTTGGTTTTCATGTCTGGCCAATTCTGGTGACAAATGATAAAGCTCAGGGACCTCCAAGACTGGGAGTCTAGTTAGATCACCCCGTACATTGCTGAGGCCCTGTGGGGCAAATAATGGCCCTCCAAATGTGTCCATGCCATAATCTCCAAAACCTGTGAGCATGCTGTTACACGGCAAAGGGGAACTGCGGTTGCAGAGGGAATTAAATTTGCTAATCAGCTGACTTGAAGATAGATTATCCTGGATTATCCAGTGTAATCATAAGGGCCTTTGAAATGTGGAAGAGGGAGACAGAAGGCCGGAGTCATAAAGAGATTTGAAGATGCTATGCTGCTGACTTCAAACATAGAGAAAAGGGCCAGGAATCAAGGAACGTACATGGCCTCTAGAAGCTGGAAAAAACAAGGAAACAGATTCTTGCACACAGACCTCCAGAAGCAGTGCAGCACTGCTGACATTTTAAATTTACCTCAGTGAGATTCATTTCAGATTTCTGACCCCCAGAACTGTAAGATAATTTGTGTTTAAACCATGTAGTTGGTGATTATTTGTTACAGCAGCAATAGAAAAGTAATACAAACCCCAAAGAGATAATATATTTCCAGAACATTTACAATATAGGATTGTGAGGGAAAATTATGGCTATGGAGGTGACAGAATGATTTCTATAATAAATGTTAAAATGAACACAAACATACTCAACCCATTCAGGAGTTGAACAAACACAAACAACTTATTGAATTGGATTTAATCAAATTAAAAGCATTATTTGCCTCTGGGAAAGGTAAGGCAAGTTTAATTAACAATTACAAGGCTTCCCTGGTGGTGCAGTGGTTAAGAATCCACCTGCTAATTCAGGGGACATGGGTTCGATCCCTGGTCCGGGAAGATCCCACATGCCGCGAAGCAACTAAGCCCCTGAGCCACAGCTACTCAGCCTGCGCTCCAGAGCTGGTGAGCCACAGCTACTGAAGCCCACGCTCCTAGAGCCCGTGCTCTGCAACAAGAGAAGCCACCGCAATGAGAAGCCCATGCAACGCAACGAAGAGTAGCCCCTGCTCACTGCAAGCCAGTTCACACTGGCTGTCACAATCCTGCTTTCTTTGGAAGCTTTGAGGAGGGTAAGGTGGATGGGGTATGGGTTTCAGTCCTCTATGAGAAAGACATAAGACAATATATTGGCTTAATTTGGGCTTTTTACTGATAGCTAAGCCTGCAATAGGTTCAACCAGAGTAATCAATAGGAAAGAATTTTAGAATCATGAAAACTTCAAGCTGTAGGAAAGCTCATAATATCATCTTGTCTAATTCCCTGACTCTTGGGCATAATGTGGCATCATTCTTGTTTTATTTTTTTGTTTTATCTATTGATGAAGCACTTAGAGTTTATTTATTTATTTATTATTGGCGTATACATAGTTGATTTACAATGTTGTGTTAGTTTCTGGTATACAGAAAAGTGATTCAGTTTTATAAATACACACACACACACACACACACAATTTTTCAGATTCTTTTCCATTATAGTTCATTACAAGATATTGAATATAGTTCCCTATGCTATACAGTAGGACCTTATTGTTTATCTATTTTATATATATAGTAGTTTGTATCTGCTAATCCTAAACTCCTAATTTTTCCCTTCCCCCAGAGTTTAAATAATTTTCCCAAAGTCACTTTCAAAAAGTGGGCTTTTCTAAAGAATATGAAAATTTCCCAACTAGCCACTCTAATTGAAATTAAGACTGATATATTATATATTATATATATATATTTCTAATATTCATCATATTAGAAAACTGAGAAAAATTTAAAATATTTACATATATTTAATTATTAATTCGATTAGAACAACAAAAATAAGCCCATTACCTGTTATCATAATGTACAATTTTGAAAAATAACTATCCTTTCCAAAACAAACAAAAAATAAGACAGTTCAAAGAGTGAATTGTTTTACAGTTTTGCAAATCTCTTTAATGTTTAGCTTAATAGACAACTGGATTCTCATATCTGTACTTGCATTCAATCTGCTTCTCTATACTGTTTTGGCTGAAATAAATGTAGAAACTCCAGTCATACACAGAGGAGTAACTGACATAGAAAGAGGTATTTAATAGCTTTTTCAGACAATTGATGATATTATTCTTTGCTACTACATCAAAACTTGACTCATCTTAAAGAATAGTTTCAATGTGGAGCCTGAAACAATCTGTCGAATCCATACATGTTATAACTCATATTTTAGGTTCTTTTTTCCCAGTCTCATATTTTATAACCCCGCAAGTATGTATGTCCATATATATGTCACATATATGTGTCATAAATATATATATCTCATATACACACATGTACATGTAGCAGGCGCTGTCCTAAGCTCTTTACAGGTATACCTGATTCAGTTCTCACAACAGCCTTATAAAGGTAGACATCCATATCTCCATTTTGTAAATGGAGAAACTAATGTAAAAAAAAGTAAAGTTTCTGGACTTAACTGGTGCCTCAGTGGTTAAGAATCCGCCTGCCAATGCAGGGGATATGGGTTCAAGCCCTGGTCCAGGAAGATCCCACATGCCGTGGAGCAACTAAGCCCGTGTGCCACAGCTACTGAGCCTGCGCTCTAGAGCCTGCGAGCCACAACTACTGAAGCCCACATGCCTAGAGCCCACGCTCGGCAACAAGAGAAGCCACTGCAATGAGAAGCCCGCGCACTGCAACAAAGAGTAGGCCCCGCTCACCACAACTAGAGAAAGCCCACGCGCAGCAATGAAGACCCAACGCAGCCAAAAATAAATACATTAAATAAATTAAAAAAAATAAGTCTCTTCTCAGAGTTTGCCAAGGTCACATAACAAGTAGTCTTAGACCCAGAATATGAATCCATTATGCTGTTGACCCCTACTAATACTACTTTCCTTACTATGGATGGAGTAAATACTAGAAAGTAAGTGATTATATCAAGCATATGTCATCAACCCCATTTTGCACCTAAGGAAAATGGGATCTAGACAAGCTAAGTGAGTTACTTAAGGTCACAGAGGTTGTTAGAGGCCCAAACTGGGAACTTTTGCCTTCAGGCTTCTACAATTCAAGAAATCCACAACACAGTAGTCCCGTAAAAAGGAGACTACCATTTCTTTGTTCATCTATGTTAGGAATAAAGTGGCTAGTATAAATGGGAAAGGTTTTCATTTTCTTCAGAAAAATATATAGACAAATTTTATTTTTCGTTCACTGTTTTGGTCCAAAGTTATTGGATAAAAATTAATATTTTCATAAGCACATGCTTGCACACATAAACATGCACATAGAAATTGGCACTTTAATCCTAAATTTTTATTTAAAGGATTTAATCACAGCAAAAAAAAAATCTACCTCACTCAAGATTTCTTTATTAATGAGTCAAAATAGACAAAATCTAAAACAACTAGAAGAGTTTCATATATGTGCTACAGTCAGATCTTTACAATTTACTTTCACTGGTAAAGTCACCCTTTCTGTCACAGTCTCTAAGTGAAATCTGGTTCTATCCTGAGCTTCTGAACACATAATCTCCTGGGCAGTGCCTTGTATTGGGTTGCTAGAGTCTTTCTTGAGATTATTTTACATCTTCAAACCATCTAACCTTCCCCTGATGAGCAATAGTTAAAGGCCATTTATAAAGTTACTGAAGGGACTTCCCTGGTGGCGCAGTGGATGGGACTTCGTGCTCCCAATGCAGGGGGCCCAGGTTTGATCCCTGGTCGAACTGGTTCCCCTGGTCGGGGAACTAGATCCCACATGCATGCCGCAACCAAGAGTTTGCATGCCACAACTAAGGAGCCCACCTACTGCAAGTAAGACCCAGCGCAACCAAATAAATAAATAAATATTTAAAAAAATAAAGGTACTGAAAACAGATCAGAGTGAGCCATTTCCTTCACTTAATGCCCTTTAAAGCTACCACATGACCAAGAAGCTCCAAATTCTCTACACATTATTCATGGTCCTCATGATTCTGAGAAACTAATAAACTGTCTTCATGGACTCTCCCTTGGCTCTCATGGGCCACACAAGGTGGTTCACCATTCTCTCTAATGACCTTGTCATGACATACACCACTCAGCTCTTGTTCTCTCTTCTCTCACTCTACTCCCATCCAGTCTTGACTAGTGGTGAATAATACTCACCTCAGTGTACCATGACCTCAGAAACCTGCCCACAAAAAGCACCCCGCGGGCTTCCCTGGTGGCGCAGTGCTTGAGAGTCCGCCTGCCGATGCAGGAGACGCGGGTTCGTGCCCCGTTTCGGGAAGATCCCACATGCCGCGGAGCGGCTGGGCCCGTGAGCCATGGCCACTGAGCCTGCGCGTCCGGAGCCTGTGCTCCGCAAATGGGAGAGGCCACGACAGTGAGAGGCCCGCATAACGCAAGAAAAAAAAAAAAAAAAAAAAAAAAAAGCACCCCGCAACCATCCCCCCTTCTCTTCCCTGCATTTATAGAGAAGCATATCCGTGACTCTTTCGTAGCATGAATTACTATTAAATTTGCTTGTGTGCCTGTAACGGCAGAGATCTGTTATTCATCTTTACTTCCCCTGCACAAAGATTAGGGTCTGACGTGAAATAGGGAGGTCTGCAGAACTATTTGGTGAAAACTGTGTTTGCTGGCTTGATCCACTTCATAATGTTACATTCCTTCCAAACTGAAGGTTCTTAGTCTAATAGAAAGAATGAAGCCTGGGATCCATTTTCTGGTTTGCTAGACATAGGACTTTAGGTAAATTATTTAACCTTTCAGCATCTGTTTTCTGTGAGAGTTTTGGAAAAGTAGTAGATAGTATATTGAAAATATATAAAGTACCTATCATTGTGACACATCGTAGGTGTTCAATGGAGTGTGGCTATTATTTACTTTGTTCCTGTGGCCCCTGATGGTCACACCCCTACTAAAGGTTGTGTGTGTGCACGTTACACACCTAGCTGGAGAGAGGGCAGCTATCACCTGATCAACACATGTTCTTTAGAAAATTTCCTGGCCCTAACTTCCCACTAGGATCATTTACTAATCAATGACACTATTTAATATTGCCATAATCCCTTGTGCCCTTATTTCAGTGATAGTCATAACCTACGGAAGTTATATTTTTCTTTCTTTGCCTGGAGATTTCTTGTTCTGACATGCTTGCTATTTCACACTGAAATTATTCTGTACATGTATAAAAGAATCAAACTTTAAAATGTAGTGGGCTTCCCTGGTGTTGCAGTGGTTAGGAATCTGCCTACGAATGCAGGGGATACAGGTTCAATCCCTGGTCCGGGAAGATCCCTCATGCCGTGAAGCAACTAAGCCCGTGCACCACAACTACTGAGCCTGTGCTCTAGAGCCCGCAAGCCACAACTACTGAGCCCATGCGCCTAGAGCTCGTGCTCCGCAACAAGAGAAGCCACCGCAATGAGAAGTCCATGCACCGCAACGAAGAGTAGCCCCTGCTCGCCGCAACTAGAGAAAGCCCGCACACAGCAATGAAGACCCAATGCAGCAAAAAATAAATGTAAAAAAATATACATATAGGGAATGTTGTCTTTTCAGAACCAACCCTTAAGCACTGACTAAATGATGAAATTTAAATGTTCTTATCATTATAAATGCACGGTAGGACTCTCTCTATATATATCTCCCAGTCATAAAAAGTAAATAGGTTTCTTTGCTTTGAACTGAGAGATACTTTGGTTAAAAAGCATCAGTTGTGAGTAAAGCTTACTTGCTTTCACAATACAAAGAACTATCTGGGCCTCCGTTAGTTTAGATGGTCAGATAACTGATCACAGGTTAAATGTTGAGGGCAAGAGAATGACCATTTATTGCAGCCGCCAGACAGAGAAGAGCGCCTGTCACGAAACAGATAAGAAAACTCTATGAACAAGTGCATCTTCTCCAGCACTCAGCTATTACCAAGCCCAGCAGGA
>NW_006796247.1:24238-40037 GCF_000442215.2 Lipotes vexillifer
CTAGGCTTGGCTGACCCCAAAGCCCGTGATCCTCTTACTCTTGCCTCTCTCTGTCTCTGGAAGGCAGGATGCAGTATGTGAGTGGTCCTTCTAACATGTTGTCCAGCTGTCATTCCTCATATCACAAAGTACAAAATCTATAACCCATTCCTCTTCTCACTACAATATTGGTAACCCAATTTGTCACTCTACCAGAACTACAGAAGGAAGGGAGGGCTCAAAAGAAGTCATCCCCCAAAAGAAATTTCTATTATCTCAAGTATATTTGGAGTGAACTGGAGACTAGAAAGGCAGGTAGTTTCTCGTACATCTATAGATAAGAGTGACCCTGGTAAACCATTTCCTGAAAACAATTTTTTGGTGCTGATCTGAAAGTGAGTGGTTCTGTTTGGTCTTGTGTTGGTTTGTGGGTGGTTGGTTTAGGATGGGATGAACCATTTTTTCTTTTAAATATTTATTTATTTATTTTGGTTTCTCCGGGTCTTAGTTGTGGCATGCGGGATCTTTGTTGCATCATTTAGGATCCTTAGTTGCGGCGGTATGAGGGACCTTTTTTTTAGTTGCAGCACGTGGGTTTCTTAGTCACAGCATGTGGACTCTTAGTTGTGGCAAGAATGTGGGATCTAGTTCCCTGACTAGGGATCGAACTTGGGACCCCTGAATTGGGAGCGTGGAGTGTTACCCTCTGGACCACCAGGGAAGTCCCGGGATGAACAATTTTATGGTTAAGGGGCTGTGGGTGAAGATCACTGCCTTCACCCCTCCTCAGGCTTGTCAGACCGGCTTGTTGGAAGGGATGAGCCTGTCAGTTGCAGGCAGCAATTTTCAGGCTATATGGACTGTAGAAGGGATTTGAGTTAATCCATTATTTCCCAAACTTGACCTCCCTCTGACCAACTTCTATCTGGCAAACTGTCTAATTTCCCTGGGGGTTTTCCTTTTTTAACAAAACAACTTTGTTTTGATTTAGCCTAGGACTAGGCCTGGGTTTTAGGGAGGAAACTCCTTTAAACAATTTGCATTTGAAATGAGGAAGTGAAAAAAAAAAAAATGACGAGGCAAAGCCAGCTGTTTCCTACAAACCCTTGATAACATGCAGCGGTTCATTGTCCTTCTGCCCCAGTGGAAACTGGCTTCCGCCCTTGCCTTGTCTGCTGCTTTTCCAGCCTCCCTCACCTGTCCAGACAGCTGTAACCTCCCCACTGTCATTACCCCTGCAAGGTAAGATTCTGAGATACGTGTGTGAGCTCTGGGACGGATCGGTCTTTACTCAGTTATGAGCAAAGCTACACTTTTCTTACAATGGCTGTGATAGGTGACACTTTACAAATATTGCCTCCTTTAATCCTCATAGCTCCGCAATGAGGAAGACTGTATTATTATCGTCATTTCACAGAAGAGGGAAGCGAGACTTAAGCCGTGTGTCCAAGTCATTTTTCTGATTCCAAGGCCTGTTCTCTGAACCAGAGGGTTTCAAAATGTCTTCCCATCAGCAGACTGCTTGTTAGGAACAGAGATTTCCAGGCAGCCAGCTCAGAGATCCTGACTGAGTAAACATGGAGTGAAGCCCGGCAATCTGTTTTCACGTCTCTGATGGAGGCAGGATTTAAAGCTTTCCAGTGATGTTCTCCGCCTTTATATGGCCTGCTCGGTACAGCCCCTTCACACTTCTCAGTGCTGATTAATCACTCCCGCTGGGTTCTCAGAGCACTCTGCTCTCACGGCTAGTATGTGTTAGCTTGCTAACAGACAAGGCCACGGTGTGTTAAAATTAGCTGGTTTTAGTTCTGTCTTCCTGACTAGTTGGGAGCTACTTGATGCTGAGGATACTGTTTCTTTTTGACTTCCTCTTCCACTGATCTTTACATAGCTGGGTTCTCCTTATTATTGGGGCTTCAACTTAAAAGTTTCCTCCTCAGAGAACCTTTTATAATCACCTTAAGAATTAATTAAGCTCATGCAGCTCAATATTAAAAAAACAAACAACCCAATCCAAAAATGGGCAGAAGACCTAAATAGACATTTCTTCAAAGAAGATATACAGATTGCCAACAAATACATGAAAGGATGCTCAACATCACTAATCATTAGAGAAATGCAAATCAAAACTACAATGAGGTATCACCACACACCGGTCAGAATGGCCATCATCAAAAATCTACAAACAATAAATGCCAGAGAGGGGGTGGAGAAAAGGGAACCCTCTTGCACTGTTGGTGGGAGTGTAAATTGATACAGCCACTATGGAGGTTCCTTAAAAAACTACAAATAGAACTACCATATGACTCAGCAATCCCACTACTGGGCATATACCCTGAGAAAACCATAATTCAAAAAGAGTCATGTACCAAAATGTTCATTGCAGCTCTATTTACAATAGCCAGGACATGGAAGCAACCTAAGTGTCCATCAACAGATGAATGGAGAAAGAAGATGTGGCACATACATACAATGGAATATTACTCGGCCATAAAAAGAAACAAAATTGAGTTATTTGTAGTGAGGTGGATGGACCTAGAGTCTGTCATACAGAGTGAAGTAAGTCAGAAAGAGAAAAACAAATACCGTATGCTAACACATATATGTGGAATCTAAAAAAAAAAAAAACGGTCATGAAGAACCTAGGGGCAGGACGGGAATAAAGATGCAGATGTGGAGAATGGACTTGAGGACACAGGGAGGAGGAAGGGTAAGCTGGGACAAAGTGAGAGAGCGGCATGGAAATATATACACTACCAAATGTAAAATAGATAGCTAGTGGGAAGCAGCCGCATAGCACTGAGAGATCAGCTCGGTACTTTGTGACCACCTAGAGGGGTGGGACAGGGAGGGTGGGAGGAAGGGAGACGCAAGAGGGAAGAGATATGGGGATATATGTATATGTATAGCTGGTTCATTTTGTTATAAAGCAGAAACTAACACACCATTGTAAAACAGTTATACTCCAATAAAGATGTTAAAAAAAAAGATTATATCTCAATAAAACTAGAAAGAATAAATTAAAAAATAAAATAGTTTAAAAAAGAATTAATTCAGAACCCCACCACTCATTCACTGTCGTATCACCCTATTTTCATATAGCATAGAGCACAGAGCTTTGCATAGTAGGTGCTCAATTAGAACTAGGTTATCCAAAGGCAGATTAAGTACATTTGTAGGACACCAGGAAAACAGAGGTACCCTGTTTTTGTTTAAATAGAAATCGACATATATATATATATATTTTGTTGTTGTTGTTGTTGCGGTACACGGGCCTCTCACTGTTGTGGCCTCTCCCGTTGCGGAGCACAGGCTCCGGATGCACAGGCTCAGCGGCCATGGCTCACGGGCCCAGCCACTCCGCGGCATGTGGGATCTTCCCAGACCGGGGCATGAACCCGTGTCCCCTGCATCGGCAGGCAGACTCTCAACCACTGCACCACCAGGGAAGCCCTATAATTATATTTTTAAACTGTAGAAGTCATGTGAAAAAAAAAAATTAGGCTTTTCCTGGTCTCTCTTCCACTTACATTATGGCTTAAAATCATTTTTATACGGAATTACTTATTGAAAATGAGCTCCATAACATGTGGGGTCTTTGAGTCTCTAAAGGTTTTAAACTAGCACTGGTATGTGTTTAACATCTTTGTTTTCCAAAACATTTTGAAAATAAATTGGGCAGGTATTATTATTCAGCCCCATGTTGAAGAGGCGGTGGGGGTGGGGAATAGGGAAGAATAAGCACACAAAAGAGGATGTAGCATCAGATCTCACAGATTAAAGGCTCAGTCTTACAAGAGTCCCCCTTCCTCCCCACTTCAGACAGCAGTCACCAAGTCCCGGTTGTCACCTATGCTTCTGATCTACCGGCTATAGATTGGAGGTAGGGTTTGGTTTGTTTGCTAGAACATTGGTCCTTGGGTTTGGTTTATTTGCTAGAGCAGCTCACAGAACATTTTACTTACTAGATTGCTGGTTTATTATAAAAGGATGTAACTCAGGAACAGCCAGATGGAAGAGATACATAGGGCAAGGAATGGGGAAAGGGTACAGAGCTTCTCCAAGCACACTACTCTCCCCAGATCTTCATGTGTTCACCAACCTGGAAGCCCTCTGAACCCCATCCTGTTTGGTTTTCACAGTAGGCATAATTGATTAAATCATTGGCCAATGGTGACTGAATTCAATCTTCAGCCTCTCGCCCGCTCCTGGGAGGTCTGGGAGTGAATCTGAAAGTTCCGATCCTCTAATCACAGAGTTGGTTCCCTTGGCAACCAGCCCCCATCCTTAGGTTAGGTCTAAAAGTCACCTCATTAACATAACAAAAGACGCATTTGTCACTTATCACTTAGGATATTTGTGCCAGAAATGGGGACTAAGACCAAATATATATTTCTTATTATACATCACAATATCACACCAGTCAGTGAAGCCCCAAATGCAAGGGCATCAAGAGTACAGAAAATAAGAAAATATAGCTTATATAGTTTAGTCCTGTAAACTCCAAAAAATGACTGAAACATAGCTGCAGGCTTCTGGAAATCCTCACCTTCTAACTAGAAGAGGGCCTGAGAGAAGTGGGAACACCTTGTCTTTTTCCATCGTCTTAGACTTTGTAATTAAATTTTGACTTGACATTCTTCCCTAGACTTGGGGATGACAGAACAAATTTTCTTGCTCTGTCCGGTTTTTAAAGAAAGGATTCTTGTAAATGTGTCATACTTTACCAGTATTCTCAATAAACTTTGGCAAGGATGTGGCTCAGAATGAAAACTACTCTTTTCAGATGTAAATGCAGACAGAGGTCCTGTAAAATCTTTAAAGAAAAGTGATGTGAGAAGAGAAAACATGTCTCTGTTATCTCTGAGGAGCTGTCCCTTTCCAGAACCTAACCTGGGCCAGTAAACTGTTCCAACTCATCCCGATTGAAAATAAGAATGAGCTGGAGGGGATAGAGGTGGAAATGGAGAAGTGAGAAACTTAAGGAGATTGTAAGGTTATTTAGGAATATATGGTCCAAAAAGGACATTTAGCAGAAATCAGAGGGACAGTTCTCTCTTCCAAAAGGGAAATAATCTTTTGCTCCTGTTGGCATATTTTCCTGAGTATCTCTTGGTTGAATTTCTGCAATATCAAAATAATCAGTTTATCAATATGTAGTGGGTTTAGTGCATTACTTAGAAATGCTGATAGCAGAGACTCTTAGACTTGTAGAAATTTTAGGAGTTAGAAAATTAATCCTTCACCTATGCAGGAATTCTGAAAAATAGTTATATTGTTAATACAGGCAAGTTATTCCATCACTAGACACCTTGTGGTGTTAATTTGAATGGCTGGATAAGTACATAGCCCTTTAATGATATGGTTTGATCCAAAAGATAAAATTGAAGATAAGTAGAGAAAAAAATGAACCAAGGAATGTGTCTAACAGAATCTCCCACCTGAAAATCATGTCAGTAATCTTCATTTAAAATTAGTTCTCAAAGCCAACATTTTGATAAACCATAGAGAGACCATGCTTCTTTTCTTTTTTTTTTTAAATTTATTTATTGTATTTATTTTATTTTATTTTTTGGCTGCGTTGGGTCTTTGTTGCTGCCTGCGGGCTTTCTCTACTTGCGGCGAGCGAGGGCAACTCTTTGTTGCGGTGTGTGGGTTTCCCATTGCGGTGGCTTCTCTTTGTTTTGGAGCATGGGTTCTAGGTGCGCGGGCTTCAATAGTTGTGCATGGGCTTAGTTGCTCCGTGGCATGTGGGATCTTCCTGGACCAGGGCTCGAACCCAAGGCCCCTGAATTGGCAGGCAGATTCTTAACCACTGCGCCACCAGGGAAGCCCCCATGGTTATTTTCTGATGAGATTCTGGATTGTCAGGGTTCTAGACTGCTAGTTGTATATGCGGGATGATTTTTGGGCTGTAAGAAGGAAAAATGTGACTGACTTTAACACTGAATGTATTTTAATATATTACATATTAATATAATGAAAGACATACTTTATAACGATTCCAGGGTCAGATCATTTAGCAGCTGGTCCACCTCATCAAGGATCCAGATCCTCTCTGTCTTCTTGTTCTGCCTTCTCCAGATGCTGGCTTGATGTCTCACAGCTGGAAGAGGGACAGAGAGAGCACTCCCTTTCCTCATTTATCTTCTGAAGAGACGAGGAAAACTTTTCCAAAGGCCCTCCTCTCCTATCGCATTGGCGAGAGTCGTGTGGCATGCTGGTTACTAACCTTCTCAACCACAAAGGCAGTGGCTGCCATGGTTGGCTCAAACCCACCCTGATTTACACCCCTGGGACTGGGAGAAGCCCAGTCTCCCTTAAAGTTTATGGCCAGCCGAGTCCTTAAAATCCTTGGGTTTCTATTGACAAGGGTACAGAGAAAAATGAATTTAAGACAGACCATTACATCAAGAAGGCAGTGTATTTGACAGTCAGTGGAGCACAGAGAAGGGTTTATATCATTCCACCCACCCCCTTAAAGGAATCCTTATTATTCACAAGTTCTTTCAAATATTGAGATGAATGCTGTTTTTGTCATTTCACTTGGGCTTGGATATTTTTCCGGATAGAAGAAAATAAGCCTAATTTCTTTCTGTTGTGTCAACTGCCCAAGCAACAGGATTTAAATGTAGCTCTCATGTGACTCCTAACCCTTTTCCTAAAGCTCCTAAGCTAAATTCCCCCGTTCTGCTCAGCCATTCCTTGTGGTTTCCAAATCTTTCACTATGTCCTCTCACTGTACATCCCTTATTTCTCCTCAATGAACTACAAGAAACTCAACTTTCCAGACCTAGCTCTGGAAAGCCTTTCCAAATTCCGCATGGTTGTCAGGTGCTCCACAGTCTGCTGTAGTCCTCTCATGCCTCCTCAATGCCAACATTTACTGAACTCTACATGCCAGTCATTATGCCAAAGGCTTTATCGAGAACCTCACTTAGGAATTCCCAGGCAGTCCAGTGTTTAGGGCTCCACACTTCCATTGCAGATGACATGGGTTCAATCCCTGGTCAGGGAAGTAAGAGCCCGCATGCCATGCGGCGTGGCCAAAAAAATAAAAAAAGAATCTCACATAATCTTCATAAGAACCCTATGGGACTGTTATAATTTTAATCTCAGTTTCATAAGTAACAAAACTGAGGCACAGAGAGATTAAGTAATTTACGAGGTCACATAGTATATAAATGGTGAGGCCAGGATTCAAAACCAGATGATTAGACTCCAGGGTCCTGGCTAATAAGCATTATATCCTACAGCCTCCTATGCTCTTATCAGCAACTCCAGAGTTCTTCTCGCCCAGTGCCTGGCACACAGTGAACACTTCACAAATGTTTGCTGAGTGAATGAATGATTCATGATTTTTCTCTTCTATAGAATATCATTTATCAACTTCCTCCTGAAAATGTGATGCCCAGCATTGAAAACACTACTCCAAGTGGTTTTTGGCCAGAACAAAATAAATGGCACATGTGGGAAGCCAGATGTCTCCACCCCCTACCCCCCAAAATTATCCCCAGAAACTGTGAAAATGTTACTCTAAATGGCAAAAGGAACTTTACAGACATAATTAAGGAGATTGAGAGGGGAAGATTATCCAGGTGAGCCCAATGTAACTACAGGGTCTTTATAAGAGGGAGGCAAGGAGGGTCAGAGTCAGAAAAGAACGTGTTGAGAGAAACAGGTGTCACAGAGAGACCTGAAGATGCTTGCTGCCGGCCTTGAAAATGGAAGAAGGGCCACAAGCCACGGAATGCAAGTGGTCTTTAGACACTGGAAAAGGCAAGGCAACTGATTCCCCCCTGGAACCTCCAGAAGGAATGCAGCCTTGATGACATCTTGATTTTGGACTTCTGACCTCTAGAACTGTAAGGAAATAAATTTGTGTTGTTTTAAGCCAATAAAGTATGATTTGCTGTAACAAAGCTTAGCAGCAGGAGGAAAATAATACAGCATAGATACTTTTCTTGATGTAGTTATTATGTTTCTATTAATAACAGCCTAGCAGTGTAGCCCTCTGATATTAGGCACATTGAGTTTTCAGACTGCAGGCAGATTAATCTAAAAATATAGATTCTCTCTTTTCATTTTTTTTTAAAGGCTCTTAGTTGGCATCTGTCCCCCTCATGTTGCCCAGACCTCCTGTATTGTCACCACCATCCTAGTACCTTTTGTTTGCTCTCATTGATGCTGTGTTAGAAGTTTGTTTCCCAAGAGGCCCATTCACAAGAAATAACAAATTCCCCCACATCCTTGGGACTGTGTTCTCACCACAAAATCTAACATTATGTTACTCGTTTGGATGTAGTCAGAATTTTTTTTTTTAATCTAAATTTCTAAAACATCTGTCTATGGAAGAGGAAAAGAAGAGTTATTTCAAGTTAAACCATAAAGCATCTCAACCTCAAAGTATTTTGAATCCTGATAATCAGTGATAGCAGATTTCTGACTTCAAGTTAATAGATTCTTACATTTAGGATATAAAATATTTATTATTTTATTTTGCCTGCCTATCTAAATTTGTATTTTATTAATAACCTATGCCTTGTTATTCCTCCTATGAATCAGAGATATCATCTGTCTTGCAGTCCTTTAATAATGACTTTAACTTGAGAAGTTGGTATATTTAATTCCCTAAACCATGCTTATTAAAGTGTGGTCCTTGGACAGGCAGCATCAGCAGCTTCTGGGAGCCTGTTAGAAATTCTCAGGCCACACTCTAGTCCTGCAGAATGAGAGACCCTGAGGCGGGGCCAAAAATCTGGGGCAATAATTAGGACTTGGAGCTATGTTAGGTGATGGGGTCAGAGTGTGAGACCTCTACAGACCTTTTTGGAGAAGTCATTCATATCTCAGTGACTAAGAATCCTTGGGTAAGACTTTCTTCTGGCAAATTCTAAGTACATGCATGCCTTATTTTAAGCAAAGATAACACTAGAAAAGGAAAACCTTTTGGCAAAAAATAAACAAGGAAGATTTTCTGCATAAAGCAAATTACAAATATCATCTTTCCAAATGCTCCCAGGAAGTTGTTTCCTCTAGATCCTACCACGCTATTCATGTCCAACAGTTACAATACCTTGACAAATAGTGTTTGTCTACATGTCTGCTCATCTGCAATCATCATCAAGGTGGAAAATCTGTCCATTCACCACTGTTTTCTTTGAACTTAGCCAATGCATGACACAGAATCTCAGTAAGTGTTTGTAGTCTTAATGCCTATTTCCCTCATCTCATTTCTCAAGGCAGGAATTCCAATGTTTAGGATTCTGTATGTCTGATGCCTGGAATGCCATTGTGCTGGGTATATAGTAGGTTCTCGATAAACTGTCGCGGTCCGGGAGCCACACGCCTGGAGTCGAGTTCCCCCGTAAATGCGACCCGTGTCCCAACCAAGGACACCCGAGAATCACCGACAACAAGTAGAAAGATTAGCAAAGGATTTATACAAGTATAGAAGCTTACACAAACTGTCCGGACAGGGTCCCACTCGGAGAGAAGTTAGTGAGACCCCGACTAACAGTCGGACGAGGCTTTTATACCCTTCACAGGGCGGGAAGTCCCCAAGGCGGGAGGGCGCTGTTTAATTTTGAATCAGCCAATCAGGAACCCGGTTCTTCCCGCCCCAAGCAAGCAAGCAAGTTTCTTACAGAAGCCAAAATGTGCTGTTAGCCCTGAAGCTGTTCTTCCGTTTCTTTCGTCACAAAACATACAAATGAATAAATCAATGAAATCATGATGTATATATCCAATTCCATTCCCACTATTAACATGATCATTTCCAAAATGTGCTGTTAGCCCTGAAGCTGTTCTTCCGTTTCTTTCGTCACAAAACATACAAATGAATAAATCAATGAAATCATGATGTATATATCCAATTCCATTCCCACTATTAACATGATCATTTCACATTGTGATGTACTATGAAGTTTTAGTAGAAATAAGTAGGCATGGGTTGGTGCCAAAGGAATTTCTGTTGCACTAAGATTTTGATTGCCAAAATATTTCACGTTGCACAAACTACTTTTGTAGAGATGAAGAAAAGCCAGCTAGCGAAAAGATAGATGATTTCAGAAATTAACCTGAAATTGACCAGAATTCGTTTTATTATATCTGAACCAAAACACACGTTATTGAAAAAAGACTAATTGTATTAAGTACTAACAGTAAAATATTAAGAAATGCTGATAACTGTATGGTTCCTAGAGCAATAGGAAGCAATTTTATATTAAATCTGTCACTGCAAGTTTGTCATACGATTTTTTTTCTAAGAATATTTCTCGTGAAGTAAGTGACATTCACGTCCAAACTTATATTCATGGTTGATTTTTATGAAAAGATCCCAGCCCTTGGTTTTCTAACTGGATATACAGAGAATCAAATCTACAGCAATTTTGTCTCCTGTTAACTCGTTTGGGGAGATAGAGGAGTAGATTATAATAGAATACTGAAGAAAGAGTCTTTTCCCCCACAAAGACAAGCTGGTTTTAAATTTGTTTAACCACTAAGCAAATTTAAACACCGTTCTTTATTGTTGTTTTTATCTGATCCTTTGATATGCTAATATGTATTGCTTGTGGCTTGGAGGAGGGTTAGAACTCAATCTTATTTGCCTCAGATCTTGTATTTTTTTTTTTTTTTAATTTTATTTATTTTTGGCTGCGTTGGGTCTTCGTTGCTGCGCAGGCTTTCTCTAGTTGCGGCGAGAGGGGGCTACTCCTCCTTGCGGTGCGCTGGCTTATTGTTGCTGTGGCTTCTCTTGTTGCAGAGCATGCGCTCTAGGAGCGCGATCTTCAGTAGTTGCAGCACTCGGGCTCTAGAGCACAGGTTCAGTAGTTGTGGCGCAAGGGCTTAGTTGCTCCAGGGCATGTGGGATCTTCTCGGACCAGGGCTCGAACCCATGTCCCCTGCATTAGCAGATGGATTCTTAACCACTGCGCCACCAGGGAAGTCCTGAATCTTGTATTGGAACTCAGATTAGCATCTCCCAACAACACAGTTTGGGAAAGGCTACTCAACTCCAAAAGCAAGTATTTAATTCATTGTAAAATAACATAAAGGGAAGAACTAAAAAGGCCCACAGAACACTGCATCAGACTCTGTTTTTACCTGTTAGGTCACTCCTGGATGGATCTTTATGTTTAAGGACAGTAAGAAGAGCATCATTTCTACTAGGGAAAAAAATAGAAATGATAATGAAATGGAAATGTTGGTGTTTAGCTTGAAAATAAAAAAAAATTAAAGACATAAATGGATCACTATTTTATCAAAATCCAGAAACTTGGGGATTAAGTTATATCTGTGCACTTTAGTTTTTTTCTGTGTATGTCAGTCATTTGAGGGATTTCAGGACAAAAGCATTAGGTCCCTCTCTCTCTGCCAAATGAATGCATGTGCCAGGGATCAGGACCCACCCAGACCTAGGTTTGAATCTGGTTTTGTTCCTGTTTTTGTCCTCTTCATACTATCTCAGTAATATTTAACTCCCAGGTTTGCTATCATTAAATGTGATCATGAATGCCAAGTCCCTCCTTAGAGCTCAAGAAATGTTACTTTCTTTCTGCTTCACCTACCTCTCTCTCTTGTCTAGGGTTTTTATTCATTTGGGGCTGCCACACTCTGCCTTGTGTTATTAGGTGACTGTTAATAAGAATTTGTTTCAGGGCTTCCCCGGTGGCACAGTGGTTAAGAATCTGTCTGCCAATGCAGGGGACACGGGTTCGAGCCCTGGTCCGGGAAGATCCCACATGCCGCAGAGGAACTAAACCCGTGTGCCACAACTACTGAGCCTGCACTCTAGAGCCCGTGAGCCACAACTACTGAGCCCGTGAGCCACAACTACTGAGCCCGTGTGCCACAACTATTGAAGCCCGCGTGCCTAGAGCCCGTGCTCCACAACAAGAGAAGCCACGGCAGTGAGAAGCCCGCCCACCGCAACAAAGAGTAGGCCCTGCTTGCCGCAACTAGAGAAAGCCTGAGCCCAGCAACAAAGGCCCAATTCAGCCAAAAATAAATAAATAAATAAATTTTTTTTTTTTTAAAGATTTTTTTTAAACCTCTTTATGTTTCACCATGAATCCCTGCTATAAATATTCATCCCTCCTCTATCTCTAGAAGGTAACCAAGTTTTGGTGTTCTGTTGTTCAGTGACTTTTCTGTTACAGGATAAAAAGACAAAAGTTACCAGATCCCTAAAAGATGACTGAAATATGTTTTCAAAAGCATAGACTGATGGAGGCAGAGATGGTGGAGTCCACTGTTGTTCTCTGGGTGGGGCTGGGAGTCAGGGTGTTCTAGAGAGAAAGGGAAGAGAGTTCTAAGCGGAGTTTGGAGAGATTTGCCTAATGTTGGGAAGTGAAAGAGCAAGTTGTGGGTCTCCAGGATATGATCACAGAGAGCTGCTCTAGGTGGTGGGATGTCTGATGGGGTGACCCTGGGTATCTAGGCTGGGGGGTGGTGGTGGTGAAATAAACACCATGTGAGAGGGAAGCACAGGTGAAATGGAGATGAAGGGCTCAACAAGATGACATTTGAAAGCTCTTTCAGGACACTGTTAATTATTAGAATATAAGCTCCAGGAGAGCAAGGATTTTTGCTTGTTTCCTCACCGGCAAACTGTATTCCTAGCACCTTCAACAGTGTCTGACATATAGTAAGCACTTAATCAATATGCATTTGATGACTGAATGTGGAGTGTTAATGACATGAAGGATAGAAGTTCAGGTAAGATGGGGGAAAAGAAGGAGAGGTCAAGGATGACAAGCATTATCAGTAATAATGAGTCAGTTAAGAGAAAAGCCTGGTTGTTGTGGAAGACTAAAACATTCAGTTTTCTATTTGTAGACTCTGCTTTTTGTAAAGTACTTTGCATACAGTGGGTGCTGATAAATACATGATGGACGGAATGCTCAGCAAGCAGTTGGGAGTACACGATTGAGAATTAAGAAAGTAGTCGGAGCTAGAAATGGAAGACTCCCCAGTCCCTCTGTGGAAGTGGTGAGTGGGTCCCAGAGAGATCTCAGATATAGAGTAAGTGCGGGGGGGCAGGGGGTGACAACTGCAAGGACATGCGCATTTCCTGAAGCAATGTACAAATGAACTTATGAAGCATCTTGGAGTTAAGTACAATTTAGGGACAAATACTTAGTATTGGATTTTTATTGTTTTCCAGCCTGTGGATTAGAATTTTATCTGAGAGTCTCAGTGTCAGGACTCTTGGTGTTAACGGACCCAGGAAGATTCAACGGTATTCAGCTTTTAAATCTATAGACAGTAAATGTTTTAGCAGTTATACAAAACTTGGGGGATCTAAAGTCTAGGATTTGGCTTGGTTAAAATGCATTAATTTATCTTGTAATAGGCACAGAGGCATACAATTAAATCCTGCCTACTCCCATCCCTCTCTCCAAGCAAAACCAAAATTATATGTGCTTCTTTTCAGTCCCTTAGGCAGGGATTTAGAAACTCACAGTTTTATGAAATAATACTAAAGTGATGGTGAAGATGAAATTTATCAGTATTTGCCACTTCTGAGGCACTGCAGACAGTTGCTTGGATGGTCAGTATATCACCATGTGTTAATAGACTTGTAATAATTAACAGTCATGAGCAGGATTTGAAAAAACTGCTGCCAATCTGAACACACACACAAAATAAATTAAAAAGCTGACAAGGGCTTCCCTGGTGGCGCAGTGGTTGAGAGTCCGCCTGCTAATGCAGGGGACACGGGTTCGAGCCCTGGTCTGGGAGGATCCCACATGCCGCGGAGCAACTAGGCCCGTGAGCCACAACTACTGAGCCTGCGCGTCTGGAGCCTGTGCTCCGCAACAAGAGAGGCCCGCGACGGTGAGAGGCCCGCGCATCGCGATGAAGAGGGGCCCCCGCTTGCCGCAACTGGAGAGAGCCCTCGCACAGAAACAAAGACCCAACACAGCAAAAATAAATAAATAAAAATTATTAAAAAAAAGCTGACAAGAAGATACAGTAAAAATGAAAACTGTAGTAAAACAGACTACTGGTTTAAATCACTGGGAAACAATTGTCAGTTTTAACCCTTCATTTATTTCTACTTCAGATGTTCATAAGTGGTTCCTGTATCTAAAGGTTTTCATTACTGATACTGGTCCTCTTTTATTCATAATGTCCTGTAGTGTAATAAACTATTCCTAGTGAGGAATAAAAATAAAGAATTGAAGTACTGGGTATGCATGCTTCCAGGAAGCCGCTGAGCATGTTTTCTTTTTGTTTGTTTGTTTTTGGGGTTTTTTTTGCGGTACGCCAGCCTCTCCCTGTTGTGGCCTCTCCCGTTGCGGAGCACAGGCTCCGGGCGCGCAGGCTCAGTGGCCATGGCTCACGGGCCCAGCCGCTCCGCGGCATGTGGGATCTTCTCAAACCGGGGCACGAACCCGCGTCCGCAGAATCGGCAGGCGGACTCTCAACCACTGCGCCACTAGGGAAGCCCGCATGTTTTCTTTGTGATGACCCTGGTGCCATTATAGCTACTGCTTCTACTACTATAATTACTTTAAAAATGGGATCTGCCCCCCAAAGTGAGTTCAGGTGTGAAAGAGAGCAGACTGAGCTGGGAGGAATGATGGCTAGGGTTCTGATGAAAGGTTTCAGTAACTTACTTTCTGTATATCCCTGGAGAAAACATTCTGGGTTTTTGGAAACTGGAAATGACTACAATTCCATTTCAGTTGACATCTTGATACCCATGCACAAAAGGCTAATTAAGCCTTCACAAGATTCTCATTCAATTAACCATGGTTGTGTTTTCCCAAAATGTCCCACTGTAGCATGTAATTGATTTTCTCACATTCTTCATCTCTTGAATAGAAAGGCACTATGTCATGGGTGTGAAGTTTAATGTGGGTTCAAAGTTTAGATCTGGGCCCTTGGACAAGCTGTGTAATTTCTCTGAGCCTTAATTCCTTATCTGGAAAATGGAAATAATGATATTTAGCTTACGGGCTTGCTATGTGTGGTAAACAATGCAGTCTATAAAATCACCTAGCATCTGGAAGGAGTATAATATGTCACACTAAAGTTGTCAACTTTAATAATATAAGCAAAAACGAGTTTTTTTGGGGAATAGCCAGAGGAACTGCAATTTGGGATACGCGAACCAAGGAACGGGAACCTGCTTTTAGAGCGAAGGGTGAGGGGGATTGGGAAGGGCTATTATAACCAAGGAGTCGATTGGAGGAAGCTGGGAGTTCAAAGTATGGAGGCTTTTCATTGGTTGGGCTGCTACAGGTTATGATTGGCTAGGCTGGCCTCGGGCAAAGAGAAGTTTTCTTCTCCCCGCTGGATAGTAAAGTAGGCAAGACCTTTCTGTTTGGAGTAATTGGAGATGCATGGCAGATCATGAAAGCTCCCACTACAGGCCTGTTCTGACTCGAATTTTAGCTGAAGTGTCTTTAATTAACCCTAGTATATCCAGCGGTTCCACCTTGCCCTTCTTTTTTCCCCTACCCTCTTGAATCCCCTATGTTTATCTTCAGCTGTGGTGGCGGAAAGCTGGGAGAGGTTCCTAGTTATGCAGGGGCCGAGGTTCCTGGGGGACTCTTTAGAACTAACTTGGTATCCCACCAGTGTCTCTCTGCTTGACAAGTCAGTCTCTTACAAATATTCTTTGGTGATGTAGAATTCCCTGCAAGTTTGAAATTAGATGAGTTCCTTTTAATTCAAAGGTTGAGAATAACAGAAACCTAAAACACTGTCACTATCAGGGTTCTGATGAAAATGGTGTATAATCCTCCCTTTACAACTGAGTTTTGTCATTCTCAAAAAAACCACAGACCCCCCCCCCCCCCCCCCA
>NW_006796247.1:40580-44404 GCF_000442215.2 Lipotes vexillifer
ACCCCCCCCCCACTCCCCAACAAGCAAAGTTCAGTTTGATATGCTTCCAAGCAACTGCATGTAAAAATTCCTAAAACTTAAAATGCTTTGAAATTTCTATTTTTTTTTTTTTTTGGTTACAAATGGTGCTTATTGTGAAAATCAAACATTCTGAAATGAATAATTTAGAAAGGAAAGTCCTTCCATGAATGCATCCTCCAGAGATAGCTAATATTCATGTCTGGTGTGTGTCCTATCAGATACTTTCTGTTTGTGTACTAACATAAGCTGTAGTATAAATATCATTATTTCTATTTTTTGTATATCTAACAGTAACAGGATCCTACTAGGCAACTTGCTTAGCAACTTGCTGTTTAAATTTAATAATATCTTGGACATTATTCCAAGTCATTAGATATAGGACTAACTCATGGTTTTAGTGACTACACAGAAATCTACAGTATATGTGAACCCTATTACTCCAATCCCTTACCAATGGCTGTTTGAGTCATGGTGTCTCTCCATTATAAGCAATATCTAAATGGCAGTTCTTAAACACAACTTTGTATAACTAGGCAAAGATATCTACAACAAAAGTTTCTATCAGTGGAATTTCTGCAACAAAGTATATAAATGTTTAAAATTATAATTGATTTTGCTAAAATATCCTCCAAAAGAACCTGACCTATTTGCATTCTCACAAAAGGCACAGGAAAGTACTTATATCTCCACACTAAGTTTTTTTTTTTAAAGGTTTTTATATTTTTTAAAATATTTATTTATTATTTGGTTGCGTGGGGTCTTAGTTGCAACAGGTGGGCTCCTTAGCTGCAGCATGTGAACTCTTAGTTGTGTCATGCGTGTGGGATCTAGTTCCCTGACCAGGGATGGAACCAGGGCCCCTGCATTGGGAGTGAGGAGTCTTATCCACTGTGCCACCAGGGAAGTCCCCACACTGAGTTTTAATAATCATTTTTACCAATAAGTGCAAATGATACATACCTTTAAATTTGATTAGTGAAGTCAAGACTCTTCAAATTTACTAGAATGTAAGCTCCACAGGGGCAGAAATTATTGCCTGTTTCCTTCACAGCTATATACCTGCTCAGAACAGTGCCTCGCACATAGTAGGCATATATATTTGTTTAATTAAGTAATGTTTATTTTTCTCTTCAGAGAGCTGCTTGTCCATGTAGTTTGCCTATTTTTCTGTTAAATTCTTGGGTCTTTTTGGTCCCCTAAGAGCTCTTGGTATAATAAGTAACCATTTGCTGTGTGCTCCAAGTATTTTTTCCCAACTTGTCTTTTTATTTCTTGGTGCGTTTTGCCTTTAGAAACTCTACATTTTTATGAGTTCGAATGTATTAACCTTTTTCTTCATGCTTCTTTCATGCCTAGTTTTTTTCCACTGCAAAATAAAAACAAGATTCACATGGGTTTTCTTCTTGTTCTTTCAACATGGGCTTAAGGGTTTTGTTTTGTTTTCATCTGATATTTCTATTTGGTGTCTACTGATTGGAAAAATGCATTGTATAGAATAAAGAGCACACAGGCAGGGAATCGCCAAGTCAGAGAGTTCAAATTTGTACCTAAACACTGATGCATTTTTATTTTGGATTTTTTTTTTTACTCTCTTTTCCCAAACACATAAGAATAACTTTATTAGTGCCTTTTTAAAAATTACAAATATTGCTCATGTACATAATAAATACTTCAAGTTAGACAGATTTAGGGTAAGCAGCAAAAATCCCCTTCTTTCTCTACCCCTATAATTCTAGAAGAAATCTCTGTCAACATTTTGGTGTGTGGCCTTCAGGACCTTTTCTTATGTACTCACAAGTATATACACACATACCAGTGGTCCTTTATTTTTCTGCTTGATATAAATGAATCACACCGTATGTGTTTTTATGAATGTAGCCAATATACTGTAGCTGTCATCATATCAGTATATGTATATACATATTTATAATAGCTTTGCAATAGTTGCATTCATTACTAGGATATACTACCATAATCTAATTAGTCACTTTCTATTCGTGGGCATTATTTTCCTGTTTTTAAACATTACAGGCAATGCTGCTGTGACCATCCCCATACATATTTTTGTGTTCCTGTGTAATTATTTCTGCAGGATGGAGTCCTAAAAAATGGAATTGCTGATTTGAAAGGTACACGCATTTACAGCAGACTGGAGTGTGCGAAATGCAGAGAAGGCTTTGTGCCACTCACAGCCCACTGTAATGACTCCACCTTGCACTCTGCTTCAGGAGTGCTATAGAAAATAGTTTTTTGCTTTTTGTTTTTTAAGCATGAAGTTTTGAACATGAACATATAAAATAGTTAATTATTTGAGTGTAGGTTTACGTACATTTTGCCCAGCAATTCCACTTTTAGGGATCCATCCTATAACAACACTCCCATGAAGTCAAGTAGCATAAGTTCAGCTCCGTAAACCAGTTACGATGAAAGAAAGTTGTTAAAAATGTTAAGTATCATTAATGCCCTAAGTGAGTGCTCTGAGCAAAGTGACCCAGATATTTTGCCTCAATTATCAGTCATGGGACTGGAAATTAGGAGAGCATCTCCAGACAGATGGGAAGGGTGAGACATCTCCCTTCTCTCCTGTGAGGTGGCACATCAGCTGGGACAGTGGTCCAGGCTTCTAACATTTCTCAGGATTGAATAAGAGCTCTGAGCAAGCTGCTCCAAGATACAGCAGCTTTGTACACTGCTCCCACCCCCTCGCCCCGCCCACACACAATTCGGGGAGGCGTCCTACCATCTGGCGGGTGTGTGCAGGGAGCTACCCAGCAACCAGAAGGGCCAACCTCTTTTCGTTGTCGGGGTAACTAGGAGTCAGGAAGAGATCTCAGTTCCTTTCCCTCCTGGTCCTCATTCCTAGATCACTTGGCTTGAGGCCAGAACTGCCTTCCAGGGAGGTAAGTCAAGGAACTTCAGCAAAACCACCAAACTGCCCTCTAAAAAGGAAGTAGAACTTTACACTTACTTGAAGAGCTTCTTTGCCACCTTTGCTGGAAACTCACTAATTGACTCTTTAATCTTTTTAGTTTTTGCCAATCTGATTTCTCATTACTGTCTAGTTTTTCTTACACAGTGTTATTATAAAACAGACACTAAATTTTTTGCACATGTTTGTGGACTATTTGTATTTCTTCAGTGAATTGCTTGCTTATGGCCTGTGTCCTGTTTTTAAATGGGTTGTCTTTTTCATTGATCCATAGCAATTCTTCATATATATTCTGGATATTAACCCTTTTTAATAATACCGCAATTGTTTTCCATCAGTTGTCTTAATTACGGCTCCCACCACATAGATATTGACATGCTCATGTGCTTAGAACTTGCTGAACCCCAGTTCCACCTTCTCCCTTCCCTCCCTCTCCAGCTTGTGGAAGGAGAGTAAATGCAGTTCCTGACAACTACTGGGCCACTAAGACTTCTGAAACCTTGACAGGACTAGTAGAATAAGGAGAATAAGGAGAATAGTAGAATAAGGAGACACTATCATTTATGAAGTGGCAAATAAGCTTTCTGGTAGATGTGAATTCCTTTTTCATGAACTCACAATACTGGGGCAAACAACACAATGGTTATTTATATATGGAAACATGTAGCTGAGCCCTTGCTCTGGAATGGAGATTTGGAGAAGATTGGGCTCTGCTTGAGAGTACTAAACTGCCATTTGCTAAAGCAATAGTTTTTCTACACTGTAGGCAGACTCATAGCTCTAAGTTAGGATTTAGACTCCTTACACACTGGCTTATTATTTTTGAGATGCACATGTCCTCGATTTTTTTTTTTTTTTTTTTTTTTTTTTCCAC
>NW_006796247.1:44414-58935 GCF_000442215.2 Lipotes vexillifer
CGATTTTTTTTTTTTTTTTTTTGCCACACCACACGGTGTTTGGGATCTTAGTTCCCTGACCAAGGACTAAACCCATCCCTGCAATGGAAGTGCGGAGTCTTAACCACTGGACTGCCAAGGAAGGCCCTGCACATGTTGTTTAAATAATTGCTTGCAGGAGATAAAGACAGGGCTGGCAGGATATTTATGTAGAGTTGGAGGAAGGATTGTATGTAAAAAGGGTTAGCTTGGTCAAGGTCAGTCCTGAGTCAGGTATCGTTTAAAACTGAATACCCCAAGATTTGAGAATGTTACGAAAACTTTTTTTAAAAAATTATTATTAACTTATAAGGGGATATTGTGCGAAAGTGGCCTCTTTTCACTTTGTGGGTATCTCCAGTCCTGGGGTTCATCTACTATGATCTGATGTGACTTGCTGACAGCACACCCCTACAAGTAGGTCTCTCCTGCATGGAGTAGACAGTCCTAGATCAATCATGCCAAGAAAGCCTGTACTTGGGATGGGGCATGAGAATTTGGAAGGCAGGCTGTATACTGGGGTGAAGAAGAAATACTACTTTCTTGAACCTTACTCTAGACTGTGATTCTACAGAGTGCTGAGTAGTACCCCAGGGTAGTGCGGGGAACCTGGCTTTCACCTGTCCCTGGATACCCTGGGACACATCCCATGAGACAACATCATTTTAATTCAGAGAGATTGCACCATCCATAATCAAAAAACAAACCTAGCAAACAAGGCCAGCTCTATGTGTACAATGCCTAAATATTATGATTTCAGGGATCTTTAAAAGACCCTGCATGTCCCAGTAGTCCTGGCCCTTCCCTTCCCACCTCATTAGAATAAATCTTCTACACAAAGGCTGAGTTATAGTTACATTGTGAAAACATCCCTCCCCCGCCAAAAAAGTTACCAAAAACCCTATCCCAGAGACGGCTACAAATTCACCCTGCTTAATTCTTTATCACCTTCCACAAGAATTCAAAATTTTTACATAGTTGCAATCATGTGCCCATGCAATAATGTATCCTGCATTAAAAAAAAAAAAAAGTTTTACAGGTCAAAAGCCCTTACCCCAGATAGTTTCATAGTGATATGACATTCCGGAAAGAAAATTGATTTTGGTTCCGGGCACTTTCATTCGAATCACTGCTCCAAAATAGGTGGTATGACCTTGGGCTCATTACTTAACCTCTTGACCCCATTTCATCATTTTTAGGATGAGATTATTCTGGTTTGCAGGATGAATGAGAGAAACAGACATGATACATGGAGGGTTGCTGACTCATGATGGGAAAGGACTGGCAGCAAATATTCCTACTTCCTGGATTGATGTTTCTTTTGAGATGAGCACTGTGCTGAGAATTCTCTATGTTATCATCTATTTTCATCCTCCTAACAACCCCTGAAGATAGGTTGTACTATCTCACTGTAGAGGTGGCCAAAAGGAAGTATACTGAGGTTAAGTCACTTGCTCAAGGTCACAGTGCAGGCCAAAGGAGGAGGTGGAATTTGAATTAGGTTATAGGGTGAACAGTGCCTTCTTGGTCACTACTGACCATGAAGAAGAACAAATGTCACCTAAGAACAGTGGATTGCCTCTCCCCTTAGCACATGGCGTTGCAGATTCAACAATCCTAGGAAAGCCAGAGGGGAGGAGGTATGCCATTGCTTTAATTCTGAAAATCATGAACAAGAGAAGAGTAATAAACTCAGGAGAACCTAAAAGAGCAAAGTAACCTCAAGAAAAATGGGCCCAGATGGAAAAATTCCCTAAACATCTTTCACGACTCTGATGTCTCAAGAACCACCTTTAAAATGACAAAATCTGTGTGGGTTACTTCAAAGGCAATTTGTAGAAAGGGAAAGGGATAGGAATTTTCTGAACCCTCTGGGTTTTTTGATAGGAGAACTGGGAAAATAACAAGTGCTGCCTCCTAGGGCTGTTGTTAAAATTAATACAAATACCAGAAGGTCCATCACAGACAGAGGACTTTGTTTCAGTGCCTGACACATTACTCTGAATTGCACCCAAGTCTGTGGCTCTTCTCCCTGGGGTCATTTGATGGCATGTGATTTATATCACAAACACTGAAATTTAAAAAGTATTCACAGAGGGAAGAGATATGGGGACATATGTATATATACAACTGATTCACTTTGTTATAAAGCAGAAACTGACACACCATTGTAAAGCAATTATACTCTAATAAAGATGTTAAAAAAAAAGTATTCACAGAGGGAAGAGATATGGGGACATATGTATATATACAACTGATTCACTTTGTTATAAAGCAGAAACTGACACACCATTGTAAAGCAATTATACTCTAATAAAGATGTTAAAAAAAAAGTATTCACAGCTATCCAAGTATGAAGACGCTTTTCTCAAGGGAGACCTACTTTAATAAGAAAAGAAAATGCACGTCTCACCTTTGTTCTTCTCCCTAAAGTAACGTTTCCTCCAAAAGATAAAAAGCACTAACACATTTGTCCTTGAAGGGCAGAGCCCAGGAATTCTGGTCTCTCTGAACACCCTCTCCCTTCCTGCAGGCAACCAAACCGCCTGCCCCGCCTCGTGTCACAGAAGTCCCCCAACGCGCCAAGCAAAAGTGTTTACTTCTGCCGCCTGCCAGCCCGGCGGGGAGGGGGGGGAGCACCCGAGGTGCCCCTCACTTTCGCCCCTGCAGCTTGCCAAACAAACCAGGGCGGGATGGGAGTGTCTTCTTGGCTGTGGAACTTGATCCTCCTACCTTGTCCTGAAGCCACCCGCCGCTTTCCCCCGGCCCCCTTCGCGGTGATTTTCCGGTCCGGGACGCCCGGAGAGGGCGCGCGGCTGGTGTCCGCCCAGCCGGAAAGGTAGGGGCTCGGCCGCGCTCCCGCCTAGCCGGCCCGGGGACTGGGAGCCCCACCGGCTCCCTCCGCATTGCACCTTCCTCCGCGAACTCGGGGGCGGCCGCGGCCACTACGCATCAGGCGCCAGCCGCCGAGCGGGAGGAGCTTCTCCGCGGCTCCGGAGACGCTAGGCGCTTTCGTCGGAGATCTGAACCCGGGCGCGGCGGGCAGCGCACGCGCCGGCGGACGCCTGGGACTCCGGGCGGCGCTGCGTCCTTCCCCGCTCCCCCGCCGGGTCCGAGGGAGACTGAATCCTTCCCGCGCCGCCCTTTGAACCGCGCCACCTTCCTACGGTTACCGCCGGCCGCGGGCTTCGGCGGCTCGATGCTTCAGGCGCCGCGGGAGAGGCAGCAGCCGGCTGGAGCTAGCGGCGACGAGCGAGCCGAGAGCAGCGGGCCTCCGGCCCCGGAGCCCGGCACGCTCAGCGGTCCTCGCGCCGAGGCCTCGGCGGGTAACTCTCCCCCGCCCGCTTCGCCGCGCGTTTGTATCGCCGGGGGAGGGAGGTTGGCGGAGCGGAGAGATCCGCGGGCTTTGCAGCCCCTGAGGCTGAGGATCAGGGGCCGGGGGCGCGCCTCCACGCACCAATCCCCCCTCCCCCCAGGAGCCTGCGTGCGCTGGTCCCGTACCCCCGGGTTTAGGGAGTCGGGGGCGCTCGGCCCCAGGTGCTCTCCCGGGAGGGGCGGGAGGGGCGCTGGAAGCTTGCGCGCAGGAAAGGCCGACGGGGGTGATGGGCGCTTTGCTCACTATTGTTTGCCTGTAAAAGGGTCTGTACGCGAGCAGGGGCGAGAGGTCTGGAAGGTTCTCCCGTTTTACCTTAGAAAATTTTGCTAGAAACCCTTCTTCCCGTCACGGTGGAACTAGACCTAGCAAACCCAGCTCCGAGGCAATTTGGAGGAAAGGGCGGCGGTGAGAAAATTTCGGTGACTTGGGCTGCAGTTAGTTTAGCGGGTAGGGGAGAAGACGCTTGTGGTTTTGAGGCGGATTGTTTCCAAGCTCCCTGGCGATCTCAGCCCCTGTGTGCTGTTCTTTTGGCTTGAAAGAAAATCTATCAAAAGCTATTTTCAAACCCAAAACAGTTTTTTGGGGGAGGGTCTTAAGTAGAAGAGCGGGGAGAGAGGTTGGGGACGGGGGTGGGCGTTGCTGTTCAAAGATGATGGTTCAGAAACGGTTCTTGGGAGTGGTGATGAGAAAGACATCTTGCATGCCAGCATATCAGAACCTACGTAAACTGCAGATTCTAAACTCAGCAAAGTCGCATGTGCTTACGAGGAGCGCCGCCGGGGGTAGATAAGGAAACTGCCCATCGGCCAGAAGTCCCTCGCCCTCTGGCCCCAAGTTCACACTAACCTTCTGGTCTCTGATAGCCGCTTTTACAAGGCTAGCTTGGATATTTGACTTTCCGGTCATAAAACTTTCTCTCCTGACTGCAGACCATGAAACTATGTTTTTATTTATATGGAGATGTTAAATATTTAGGAGGATCTGGTCAGGGTGGCAGGTTATTTTCCATTCGAAAGCATGCTGATTTGACATTTGTAAATTGATTCGTTTTCGCTTCCTTTTCCTTTCACCTACGACTGCTTTTAAATACGAAGATCTGCAAAGAGCCACTCTTAGATTGTTATCTACTGATAGTTTGTCGCTCTGAATAGGCTAATTGTCCCGGAGGCACTTTAGATAATGGCAACTTTGGTTTATGAGGTGAGAACTCTTCTAGAAACTGTGTTTTCCTGGCTTCAAACTGTCCTTAATCCTGGAGGGGGAGGGGAGGTCTTCATTGGTTGCCCTTGGGACTTCTCTTGAGCAATATTTTTATCAGCTTCCCTCTCTGTCACAGCCGCAGATTGTACCGTGTCTCCGTATTATGGTGCAATAAAACAAGACTGCTATTTTGATTGTTTCAGTAGATTTGTTAAAAGTACTCAATTTATTCTTATGCCCCGAATCAATACAAATCTTCGGGGCTCAGAAAAGAATAGAGGAACAGTTTTGGCAGAAGAATGCCATTAAATGCTATTTTATTAAATCTATGCTATTTTATTAAATCTTCCCAACCACCCTATGAGACAGGAATGCTTAACCTTATGTTATAGTTAAAAATACTGAGACTGCCCAAGGTTAAGTGACCTAGAATGGATCACAGGAAGGTCACTTCACCTCTGCCTTACACCATTCCAGGAAGCCTCTGTAGCAGACATTCTTCACCAATTCTTCCATTCATTTGCATATCTTTCTCCTTTGCCTTCCACAATGCTCATTTATATACCCCCTGATCGGAATACAGATTAATTCTTTTCTTTTTCAGAACTATTTATTAAATCAAAGCAGAAATATATACAGAAAACATACTCTGAATAATGGCTACACATATAATTTTCGGCAGATACTTACAAATATTCATGTCTCCCTTTCTTTTGATTAATGTTTTTTTAAACATCTTTATTAGAGTATAATTGCTTTACAACGGTGTGTCAGTTTCTGCTTTAGAACAAAGTGAATCAGTTATACATATACATATGTCCCCATATCTCTCCCCTCTTGCATCTCCCTCCCTCCCACCCTCCCCACAGATTAATTCTTAATTACCCCTCATGCTTGGCTTCTTGAGCAGGTGCTCTGCATACTTTGTCTTTCCTTCTGATAGCTTCAGACTTTCAACAATTAGTTATCGTCTATCTTCTCCACATCTTTGACATGGCCCTTGGGTGTGCTGTGTCTGGCCAGGTTTACAAGGTCATGTTATCTCCATTGGCTTATGTTCTGAAAGTTCTTTTCATTCTGAAGGTGTGTATATTCTCACTGAAGTTCCTGCTCATCCTTCTTGCCTGGAAGAAATCTTCCCAGGGCTACAGCCCCACCCTCACAGCTGAAATAAATCTCTCTTGTTTCTCCCAAATACAGTGGACAACAGCACACACCACGATTTCCAATCGAACCCTGATAAGTTAGAAATAAAAAGTATTTAGTTTGGAGTGAGCTTGATGTATGGAACAGGCTGTCTGCCTTGGACATTACAGTGTTTCAGTAGAAAACTGTATTTATGATTCCATGTCAGGGTGTTAGAAGCACAGTTCCCTCACCACAGTGGGGTAGCAGGCGTTCTTTCCCATGATGGTGACTGAATTGGTGGAAGTGTCTCAGACTCGGTCAGGAACTTGGCTGCCATACAGTCAGGCTAAGAAGCGATAATATTATGGGGGTGAGTTTATGAGGGTAAAAGAGAGTGCGGAGCAGTAGGATCTGAGTCTCATTCATATTTCTTTTTCCTTTTCTTCTTTTTTTTTTTTGCGGGGGGCAGATCTTTTGGTCATCCAGCTTCCCATTTACTGTCACAAGCTTCTGCATCTGATCAGCGCTTTCCCCTTCTTGGACCATTGGGAAAAGGCGAAGGAAAGCACCCAACCCTTAGGAGATTTTCTTACCTTCAACACTGGAAAGCTGAGTGAAGAGGATCTCTTCTTCTGCATTCTCTCTTCCCCCTTACACTTGAAACATAGTGGGCCAATGCCATCATTTCATCCAGTAGCACAGAGTAATGCTGGTCTTTGAAGAATTCTTCAAACATTGATTTACTTTTTATGCGGTTGGGAATGGAAAGGTCTGTGGGAGATGAGGGAATAAGGCCTCCAGATGAGGAAATGGAAAGGAAGCTGGAAATTTCCCCAAGGGAAACAGCGTTACTCTTGCCTTCATGGGTTGTGGAAGCAGGCCCAGAGTTGGTGTAGCTGTGGGTCATGGTCACTATGCTTTGGTGGGGCAACGAAGGAGCAGAGAGTGGTTTTGCAGTGGCTCTTGCGTGACTTTCCACAGTCATTTATATGGTGGGACTTGAGATTTAACCAATATTTACTGTGTACCCACCATGTAATAGATGTTCTAGGTAGGTCATGCGGTGTTGAACAAAACAGATGAAGCTCCCACTCTTACAGAGCTTGTGTTTCTGTGGGAAATGGAATCAATAAACCAGATACAAATAAATGGAAAAACGTTTTTCAGATAAAAATGAGTGTTACAAAGACAATGCAATGTGGGCGCGTGCCAGACAGGGCATGGGGGAAGCCAGTTTAGAGCAGTCAGAGAGCTGCTGTGAGGAGGGCATATTTGAAGTGAGATGTGAATGATGAGAAGGAGCCAGTCAAGTGAAGAGCTGAAGGAAGAGCATTCTAGGCAGAGGGAACAGTAACTGCAAAGGCCCTGAGGCATAAATGAATTTGGGATGTCTGGAGGACTTGTAGATGGAGAAAAGTGCAAAAGGGCAAGAGAGGAAATGAAGTCAGTGAGGCAGGCGGAAGACCGCTTATGTGAAGATTTTAAGTCTTAGAAAGGAGTTTGAATTGTGTTTTTATTAGAATGGGCTGCCACTGGAGACTTTCAATTAGAGACTCAGCCGTCACCCGGTGGGCAATGGGCTTCCCTGTTTCTCTCTCTCTCTCTCTCTCTCACACACACACACACACACACACACACACATACACATTTTTCACTCTCAGTTTTTCTTCTCCCCATTAATTGTCCATCACTGATTTCCCCTTCTTTGCTGTAGGTCAGAGCACAGGCATATCCACACTGAAAAGCAGGGCTCACAGGACTGTGGACAGTGTTCCTCTTACCCTCTGAAATAAATCCATATACTCAGTTTCAATTTCAAGCATGAAACTCCCCATCACTAGCTCTGATTTCTTAGCCTCTCTCCAGACTGAATATCTAGTTGTCTCTAAGTCTCTGGATTGGCTGGTGCCACCTGAAACTAGATACTTAGAAGTATCTAGTCAAATCAATCATAGTTGGTATCTTTTGCGAGACAATGATTGTCCCAAAAGGGGATATTCTGTGTAACAAGAAGGTCTTGCCTTTTCTAGAACTCCCGCTCTCTTTCCCCAGCCTATGCAGTCTGATATGAGAGGTAGTTTCAGTGGAAATGTACAAGACTCTTATAATAGTTGCCATGGGTCTATACTATGCCTTAGAAATTTCATTTCTGTTGTTCTTTGTAGATGATCTTGTCAGTCTTAGAGTAACACTTAAATCATGAAAACTTATGTCCAAGTCGATATCTCCTAGTAGCACTGGTTTATCAGAAATGAACAGAAGCATTTTCTCAGTTATCCTTTGATTCCAGGATAGCTCATTATTGCCAGTACATAACTCTCTGGGGAAGCTTGGTATACTCTTTATAGAGAAAATTGTTTTTGAGATTATTTAGCCAGGTGCCCTGCTCATTTATTAATTTACATACTTAACATACGTAGTATAATTTACATACCATTTCATATATAACACAACTCACTTTCAGCCTTTCGTGTCTGTTTCTGTCTGACTGATGTAGTGGCATAAAATCTGGAACAGGTTTCTATTTGAGAGGGCAGCAATTAGGTCTTGTCTTGTTCGCCCCTGTGTCCTCGGTACCTGGTGTGATGTCCAGAACACTATAGATGGCCATGGATTAACTCACAATGTGAATATATTAGCTCAGCTGTAACATCTTTATAACTCTTAGGATTATAACTATTAGTATCATCAATTTGTCATCTCAAAAACTTAACACGTTGGAGAAGACAGGTGAAAGGTGAATTCATTACTGTGGATTAGTCTATATTAATTAAAACTCTTCTGGTTTTGAAACTCTTCTTTTTGAAAATAATATAGTATACTTAGGCTGACACGTAAGAGACCAGTATGTGAATAATATCAGGTGGATATTCTCAAATTTGTTTTCGTGTACAGTAAACTTTCAGAACAGTTTCATAATTTATGATAATTTGAGTTGGGTTAGTCAGTTAGTTGGGTATGTGATTACATTAGTGAGTAAATAAGTGCCAAGAGCATGGATAATGGAATCATTTCCCTCTTTAATAGCCCAGCGTCTGACATCCATGATGTCATGCCCTTTAGTAGGCGGAGATTTGCACCTGCTTGAGTTCCAGTGCTTATTATGATATTTCTTAGGTTTCTCTTATGTATCATTTTACCTAACTGGAGATACACACAGATGCCCTGGGGATAAAAAGCTCTCCTCATTGAGATTGCCAGAGCTGGGAGGAGTCCCTGCCTGGCAGAGGGAACTGAGAGGGGCCCAGCTGTGGGCTTTTGCTGAGACTCATAGTGACAAAGTTTCTCACAAAGAACGGTGCCTTCAGAGGGCATTTTCCTGGTTAATACGGATATTCAAGGACATGCTGTTACATAAACAAAGCCTTCTTGTCTTCGAGCTGATTTTACGGAGTCTCCCTCCCGCCACCCCATCATATTTTAGTCCTCAGAGAAGTTATCAGCCCACTGCTTCAGACAGCTTGGAGTTTTCTTCTTAGGAAAGATTCTATTGGAACTATTTAGGCCAGCACCATAGAAGGTGCTGCTTTTATTAAAATAATAAAATAAAATATGTATAAAAATACAATATAAAGTATAACAAATGAAATAAAATGAAATGCTTTTATTAAAATCTGTGCAACCCTTTAGTATGTAAGAGTCCTTCATGTATTAAGAGATAGAAGAGGCAAAGGTAAGGGAATATGTACATTTTCTATGTTCAGCATAGAGCCAAAGAATAAAAGATCAGATTATTTTTTTAATTCCCTGACTTCTTTTTAGGGATAATATACAGCTAATATAAAATTAGATAATATAATATATAATAATTATTATAATATAATAAAGATAATATAAAGTCATAAAACTGCACTTAAAAATTGAGAAATGGGTTATCCAGTTGCATTTAGACAAGAGCAATGAGATTATAATCCAGTTGCATTTCAACTGGATTTTCAACTGCTTTTCAGCAACAGCAACTAATTTAATTTATAATTTTATTTAATTGACAGACTCTGCAAGTTAAAGGAACTCTCTGTTGTAAATGTAAATGATCTTTGTAAGATGAAGAATACTGCTTTCAAGATACTTTTGATATTTGGAGCCAATATTTCAAGTAAATGTCAAAGGAAGTTAGCTAATCACTCTTGTTTGATCCCAGCTATGCTACAATTAAATGAGAAATAATTGGATTTTTTTCTTAAGCAGGATGTTAAGGGATATGTGTAATTTCTGATCATGAAGTACCTGTGAATGTTTCGCAGGCCCTGAATGTTTTTGGAGGACAAAACTGGCCCACCTATTGCAAAACAAAAACAACGCCCCCGCCCCGGCAACTGTTTTTACAGAATCGTTGTGTAGGGCTCTTCTGCTTTAACCATAAGTAATATAATCATATTCTTATAAAAAGCTTCTACCCAAGTTCTCCACCTATGACCACCAATATTCCTGTCCACACACCTTTTATAATAGCGTTCCTCAAGCATGGGTTTCATTATGGAAATTTTTTTCTGCTCAAAAATCCAGAGAATTTCTCCCACAGGTCTTTGAAGTTTTCTGCCATCTCCTGTTGCTAACTTTCTTTTCATTCTTCCATTTGCACTGCAGTCACTGCAAGCCTCCTGGCGCTGCAGCTTGGAAGGGTCCTTTGACATTTAGTGCCTTTCTCCTTCCACTCCACACTCCCCCTCCCCCATCCAAGCCAGGTGATAACCTGCCTTCGTTTCCCAGCTTCATGGCTAATAACTGCACCACTCTGAACGCATTGCCTAACTTCTGTGAGCATCACTTTCTTTATCTGTAAACTTGAAATAATGCCCACATCACAGTTATGATAATTAGAAAGAAAACACGTATAAATAGTTCAGCATAGTGCCTGCCAAATATCAAACATTTAATCAATGTTGTTACATTACTATTATTATTATAACTCTATTATTATAGCTGTTCTTCCTCGAATAGTTAAAATTTGACTTTCTCCAGAAAGTCTTTCTGTTTGGCCTTGTCTAGCTCTAATTTTTTCTCCAGTCTGTGTCCTCTTAGACCCTGACTTCACTTTGGACTCTATTAAATCTACTCGTGTTGTATTTCTTTAACTATTTTTCAGTGAACAGCAACAAATATTTGGGCATCTATCATGTGCCAGGCACAGTGCTATTTACAACATAGAGATCCATGGGCATGCAGTGGAGGGATACAGTGTGTGTGTGTGTGTGTGTGTGTGTGTGTGTGTGTGTGTGTGCGTGCGTGTGTGCGCGTGTGCGTGTGTGCGCGTGTGCGCGTGTGCGCGTGTGCGTGTGTGCGCGTGTGCGCACGCGCACACGCACACACACACAACACATGGGCTTCAGGTGAAGATGGGGGGTGAAAATCTGTTGGTTGAATAGCACTGTGAGTTTTTCAGAATAAACTAGGGTTAAGAAGTAAAAACTATTCAGATGTCCATTAAAAAATTAACATCTTTTCATCTTTATAGTATAAAAATATAGTTATAGTTTCTGTATTCTTTTTTTTAAGAATGATATTGAGGACAACTTCAGATCACTTATTTTTTAAAAAAATTAATTAATTAATTTATTTTTGGCTGTGTTGGGTCTTCATTGATTGGCTCGGGCTTTCTTTAGTTGCTGCGAGCGGGGGCTACTCTTTGTTGTGGTGTGCGGGTGTCTCATTGTGGTGGCTTCTCATGTTGCAGAGCATGGGCTCTAGGTGCATGGGCTTCAGTAGCTGTGGACCGCAGGCTTTAGTAGTTGTGCCTCATGGGCTCTAGAGCACAGGCTCAGTAGTTGTGGCTCACGGGCTTAGTTGCTCTGTGGCATGTGGGATCTTCCCAGATCAGGGCTTGAACCTGTGTCGCCTGCACTGGCAAGCGGATTCTCAACCACTGCTCCACCAGAGAGGTCCCAGTTTCTGTATTCTTGAAACAGCTTTACATATGCTTTCTTCCTTAGAAGCTCCTCTGTCCTCATCCAAATACAGGGTAAAGGTAGAAAAGGAAGTCTTCCTTGAAGAGCAGAATCCCACTAGACCATTCCAGTTTATGGTGGGGAGGGCAAAGGATGGGAGGGAACAATCCAGGCAGCAGGAACAGCATGATCAAAGGCACTGAGGCATGAAACAGTGTTGAGTAGGATGGAGAACTGTGCAGAATTTCGTGCTCATAGAGCATAATGTTCAAAATCAAGCATTTTGGGAGATGATGCAGGAGAGAATGTAGGGGTCAGCTAAATCAGACTCAGAGACCTATGGCCTATATGTTTACATCTCCCTATAAGGATATGCACTTGGGTAGGTCTACATAGACAATTTTAACAAATTTATATATAACAACTTATAACAGTCAAATTCTGCACATTGCTTCTAAAGTTGCACTTGGATTTTACATGTGGCATGGAATACATCTCTTCCATTTGCTGTTGTCATAAGAAAATGATGAAAACATTAGTTACCTATAATATATAATTGATATTAGAGTTGTCATTTTTAATAATTTAAGTGTTTGAAAGATAGAAATGTGAATGAGTTCCCTGGTGGCCTAGTGGTTAGGATTCCAGGCTTTCACTGCCATGGCCCAGGTTCAGTCCCTGGTTGGGGAACTGAGATCCTGCAAGGCATGTGCAGTGCAGCAAAAAAAAAAAAAAAAAAAAATTGTGAAGTATCATTTGAGACTTCTGAAGCCTGGGTTTCTATATGAAAGTTGAGAGTAGAGAGGGACTTCAACAGGACAGAGACATCCAAGAACAGACCAGAGGACCATTACAAATCCGTAGCCTTGAAACTTTCAGTACCTCCCTAATACATTTCACACCCAAGAAAGCCACAGCTTCGTCTTCTATAATTATGTGATTGATAATTTGTGTGTACAATTTGATCAATATTTGATTTTTATTTCTTTGTTTGCATTGCAGTTAATGTTGGCTTCCTTTTCCCCCTCTCCACTCCCTTTTTTTACCCCTCTCTTCTCCCTCCCATTTTTTTTTTTTTAAAGAAGATGTTGGGGGTAGGAGTTTTTTTTTTTTTGTTTTGCGGTACGCGGGCCTCTCACTGCTGTGGCCTCTCCCGTTGCGGAGCACAGGCTCCGGACGCGCAGGCTCAGCGGCCATGGCTCACGGGCCCAGCCGCTCCGCGGCACGTGGGATCCTCCCGGACCGGGGCACGAACCCGCGTCCCCTGCATCGGCAGGCGGACTCTCAACCACTGCGCCACCAGGGAAGCCCAGGAGTTTATTAATTAATTAATTTTATTTTTTTGCTGTGTTGGGTCTTTGTTTCTGTGCGAGGGCTTTCTCAAGTTGTGGCAAGCGGGGGCCACTCTTCATTGTGGTGCGCGGGCCTCTCACTATCATGGCCTCTCGTTGCGGAGCACAGGCTCCAGATGCGCAGGCTCAGTAGTTGTGGCTCACGGGCCTAGTTGCTTTGCGGCATGTGGGATCCTTCCAGACCGGGGCTCGAACCCGTGCCCCTGAATTAGCAGGCAGATTCTAAACCACTGTGCCACCAGGGAAGCCCTCCCCGCTCCCATTTTTAAGGCAACATTCAGTTTGGTTTTTTTTTTAAATTAATTTATTTTATTCTATTTATTTTTGGCTGTGTTGGGTCTTCATAGCAGTGCGCAGTCTTCTCATTGTGGTGGCTTCTCTTGCCGCGGAACACGGGCTCTAGGTGTGCGGGCTTCAGTAGTTGTGGCTCACAGGCTCTAGAGCAAAGGCTCAGTAGTTTTGGTGCACGGGCTTAGTTGCTCCATAGGATGTGGGATCTTCTTGGAGCAGGGCTCGAACCTGTGTCCCCTGCATTGGCAGGCGGATTCTTAACCACTGAGCCACCAGGGAAGCCCCATCAGTTAGTTTTTGATACATCAATATGTTATTTAGAGCTTATGCAATGTCTGATGTTAAATGTCTGAATTATATTTAATTCTAGAAAATCTAATGTGTTTTTATTACAGAAATATGTTTTCTACAAAGTCTGAGTGGTGTCCATTGTATTTTAACTCTGTCTTTTGGTGTTGATTTCTCTTGCTTAGGAATTAAGCAATAGGACTGAAAACTCCCTAAACATAAGAGTGTAAAATTCCCAGAAGAAAATTAGATGCGAAAGAAAAAAAAAACACTGGAATTTACTTGAGGTGTAATTAGCCTGAAAATGGAATGTGTGGGAGAGGTCCGCAAGGAGGCTAGGAAAACAGAGGGCAGATCAAAAAGTGTCTTACTGCGTTTCCAGCACTACTGAGGGAAGAATGTATCCTTATTATAGGTCTGTGGTTATCAAACAACTTTTCTTATCACCCAGGGATTTGCCTCTAGAAGTTGTCAATCTTCCAGTTTAAATATATGTACTCCTTGGCTCTTATATTTTTCTCATTATAAGTGAATTACTTTGGCATTTTCATTTATACACCAGCTCCTGGGAGTTGAACATCTCAGGTAAACTGACCACTCAAATGTCTGAACCAGCACAGCTGAGCAGCTAACTCTTGGGTTGGGGCTTCTCCCAGGTAATGCCTTTTTCTGAGGTTCTGCCTAGGCTGCCAACACCTCTATTTCTTGGACAGCTCCAATTTCTCTCTTTTTTTTTTAAAGTAAAGTTCTTATGGAAATATATTGGACATACAGAGGAATACACAAACGATCTAAGTATAGTTCGATACGTTTCCTCGCAGTGAACACACCCATGCTACGTGCCTCTGGATGAAGAGCTAGAACATTACCTGCCCTCCAGGAGTGTACCATGTGCTCCCACACAGTCACTGCTCCCATCCTTGAATGTAACCACCATTCTGACTTTCACCACCATAGGGTAATTGTTTTTTTCTCTTTCCCTT
>NW_006796247.1:59019-70675 GCF_000442215.2 Lipotes vexillifer
TGGGATCTTCCCAGACCAGGGCATGAACCCATGTCCCCTGCATCGGCAGGTGGACTCTCAACCACTGCGCCACCAGGGAAGCCCTCTCTTTCCTTTTAATTTGAATTAACACCCAGGTATTCTGAATGACTGTAGAGCATCAAGGTGCCTCTGGCTGAGAGTACGGACTAGGCATCAAGAAGGGTGTTATAGGTTCAACCGTGTCTGCCTAAAAAGACACGTTGAAGTTCTAACTCCCAGTACCTCAGAATGGGAGCTCATTTGAAAATAGGGTCATTGCAGATGTAATTAGTTAAGATGAGGTCATGCTGGAGTTGGATGGACCCCTAGTCCAGTTTGACTGGTGTCCTTATAAGAAGCATCTGTGTGAAGACAGAGACACAGAGAGAGCACTGTGTGAAGGCAGTGGATTGGAGTGATGATCTATAAACCAGGGAATGCCAAGGAATGCTAGCAAACCACCAGAAACTAGAAAGAGGCAAGGAAGGTTTGTCCCCTACAGGTTTCAGAGGGAGCATGGATGGCCCTGCCAACACTTAGATTCTGGACTTCTAGCCTCCAGAACTGTGAGATAATACACTTCTGTTATTGTAAGCCACCCCGTTTGTGGTACTTTGTTGTTGCAGCCCTAGAAAATGAATGCAGAGCGTCTGTGTCAGGCCTGGTGCTCTGACCCCTCTTCTCTCTGTCCCCCAGAGTGCACCTGATCCTTGGTTCTGGAATTGCCCTGGCTACACCCTTTCGAAGCTGCTCCTGTCTGGACTAGCTCACAGAGTGCCCCGTCTTGCCCCTGGTTGTTCCATGTCTGTGTTGTGGAAGACAAGGTTTCATTACATTCGTATGACTTTTTCTTTATTTCTTCACTCTGCTCTTCGCTAGTATTTTCAGACTGAATCAGTTTGGTTTCCTGACATACCCCAGACCAAGCTTTGTAAATCAGCCCTCTCTGCTTTCCCACCATTGCCTATCTGGGTCTCTGCTGAGGTGTCCTTAATCCATCCTCCCAGACCCAGACCGAGCCACCGTCTCTGTCTAGTTGTCCCCAGTTCCTCTGATCCAGAATCATCTCTGATAGGAAACAAAAAGAACTTTATTCTTTAAATGAAATCCCTATTTCCAATAGTATGACATGCTGTAAATAAAGGTTTCATTTTGTTGTACTTACGCATATCAAAGGCCGGTTCTCATTTCAGAAAATAAAAAAGCCCTCAGATCAAAAAGCAGCTCAACAATTAAGCTTTAGTTAGTAATAACGAACGAGGCAGAGCATATTAGATGATGGAGTATTTTTTTCTTCAGCAAAGGATTGGTTTTAGACTGCCTGACAGTAACTTATCGATTTCTTATTCTGGGCTGAGTTTCTGGTGTGAGGGGAATGATAAGGATGGGACTGTTGTTAAGTCCCCAGGGTGACTTCATAGACTCAGGCCACTTCCTTTGTTCTTTTGTACTGTTGCTTCAGAACCTAGGGATTCTGGTGGCTTTTGTCTTAAACGCTCTTAGTACAGACTCTCCCTTCACCTTATACGTCTGTAGCCTGGGGTGGTTACAGAGTGCATGTGCCTTTTAACTGCCCCTGCTTTCTGTTCAGAAGCCATTGTTTACTGCTAGTAACTACTGGGGAAGTCTCCAGACATTTTAAAATATCACAAACATGGGGAAGTTTCAAAAGTTTAAGCATTTCAACTTTTCGTTCCTGGCCTATTGGTGATTCCTTATTCTCTTGCTAAGAATCTCTCAACCTCTAATTTCTGCTGTTCATACAATATATTTTGCCCTTTGAGGGAGAATGCAAAAGAGTTGCATGTTTTAGGCTTCTCTCTATGTATTCTCTATAATATACATATTATTTAATTGAAAAATAGTAAGAGAGTACACTTTGAAACTACAGATAAGAGGTTAGAATGAAGCAAAATGTTATGTTCGGTATGTTTAATCGTCTATGTTTTTATGGACTTGCCTTTAGAGCATCTGTGTTGTCAGCTCAGACAGTCCTTGTTCCTTGAGATCTTGTGCCATGTGATGGATGGGTAATACGTATCTGTGTTGGATGGATGGATGGACAGATGGACAAGTGGATGATGGAGCTGCTCCATTTGCTTGGCCTGTTATTTCACTGAACTACTGGTAGGATGATTTTCTGTTGAGTTCAGAGCTGCCTCCTGAAGCCTGGGTAGGTTTTCCTAAGCCGAGGGGGTTTTCTTGGGCTGGAGACCAGGGATCTAGAGGAAGTGATATCTCCTTGACTCTCGCCTGTGGAATGTGCTAAAACATTTGTCTAATTGTGACCATGGAGTCAAACAGTCTGACTCCATTGTGATCCCCAGTGCACTGGAGTTACTTCTTTCAGTGTAAACCCAGATTTCTTTTTTTATTCACCTTCTTGGGGATGGTGTACAATTCTTTGGAAATCTGCTAGGAGAAGAGATGTTTCTTCCCCCTCCCTTCAAAGAGAATGCTCTTATTCAAATTTCCTTTGCTCCTTCTAGACTAGGTTTTGTTTTGCTTTGTTTTGTTTTTGGCCGAGCTGCACCTTGCAGTGTCTTAGTTCCCCAGCCAGGGCTTGAACCCCAGTCTTGGCAGGGAAAGCGCCAAGTCCTAACCTAACCGGACTGCCAGGGAATTCCCGAGACTAGGTTGTTTTATAGTGTAAAGAATGCAACCATTAGTAAACATTTATCTATATTTTAAAACATCTGCCTTTTGAGGTTTTCTCAGATTCTTTATAGAAAATGATGCTAAAGGGATAGGAAACCCATAGACAAGTCTTCACTTATTTGTAGACTTGAGTTCAATTTATGCTGGATGATAAACCTTGTTACAATGTCCTTGAGCTAAAAATTTTCATTAGCGTAAATAGATCATTGTGTATAGTCACACTGTTTATGGGTCTAAAGACTTCAGGATGAAATACCTGGCATTTCATTGTTTTGCTTAATTGTCCACTTTATTCAACATTGACTCTGGCTTATAGTAGGCACTTCCCAATCCCTCAGTTCTAAAGAGAAATTTGGTTATCTTTCTGTGGGGTTGTACCTTGGATTATTTTCTGGCCAAAACACTGAACAAAGCATTCCAGAGAGACCTTTTGTTTGTTTATCTACTTGCTCAAGTGCTCTAACTTTTCTGCCTAGTCAGTGTGGTTATCAGAAAAAGAAAGTGATTGTAAGAAGGCTATTTTCAGCATCCACTTTTTCTTCAGTGTGTTTTGTTTTCAACAGGATGATTATATATTCACCTTACCTAGAAATGTACTTTTTTATTTAAAATACTATTAACTTCCCGTTTTCAGAGAGTCATGGTATTTTAAATATCTACGTATTTTTAAACAACTTGAATGATCAAAGTTTATGTTTTAGAAAAAAGACTATGCAAAAGTGAAATTTCAATTTTAAAGTATTTCTAGCAATTTGTAAGTTTCACTGTCTTAGTAAACTGTTTTTTCTAGGTTGGAAAAAAAAGAAGATTTTGCTCCAAAATGACGTTTAGGTTAGCAGTTCTCTGAAAACAACCTAAATGTCTCTGGTAGGGAATGGAAAGCTTTGTGATATATTTGGTTGATAGGATACTCTACAGAACTTAAAAAGAATGAACAAGACCTTTATGCATCAATATGGATAGACCTCAAAACCAAAAGTGTAGAGTGAAAAACGCATATTTCAGAATAGTATGTATTTGTTATGTCAATGTTAAACACTACTTTAAACAATATTATATACCACATAATGTTTTTGAATGCATGTGGGTGTGTACACGTGTGTGAATAAAAAGTAGATCAATTTGTGATAGTGGTTGCCTCTCAGAGAAGAGGAACATGGTAAGGAGGGGAACATAAATCTCCATTAAAAAAAAATCCCAGAGAAGATATGGTTAATGGGTTCATGGGCATTTGTTATATTAACATTTGGACTTCTGTTAATGGGTTTTTAAAAAAATATATATTTATTTATTTGGTTGTGCTGGGTCTTAGTTGTGGCTTACCTGCTCCTTAGTTGTGGCACATGGGCTCCATAGTTGTGGCATGCAAACTCTTAGTTGAGGCATGCGTGTGGGATCTAGTTCCCTGACCAGGGATCGAACCTGGGCCCCCTGCATTGGGAGTACAGGGTCTTAACCTCTGCGCCACCAGGGAAGTCCCTGTTAACATTTTTGTAATGAAAAAATTCCATGTAATATTTCCTAATGAAATAGATTCCAACCTAGGAACCATACATTTATCAAGACTCTGGGAATGGGACTGAAGCTATTCCAATACATCTATATTTCACAATATTATTCTGTGGAAAATGAAAATTGACAGAATGAATCTTGAAGATGAGGAAAGCTCCAAGTTGATCTGGCTCCTGGATAGCTAGAATAGCTTACAGATTCAGAATAATCTGAATTATTAGATTACTGCCTAGATTACTGCCTACAACTGCCTAGCCCAATCCCTGGCTTGACACCTAACTTTGAGACCTTGGACAAGTTAACTTCTCTAAGCCTCTCAGTTTCCTCATTTACAAAATTAGAATAACAGGCCCATCTCAGCACTGTTGTGAGGGTTCTATGAGTTCATGCATGTAGTAGTGCATGCAACAAAGATTAGCTCTTATCATTTTCATGCTTACTCCTATTATCGGCAACCTCAATTCTTCTGGTGAACTGTTTTCATTTTCACTTCAGAATCTTCACAAATGCTGTTTCCTCTGACTGGGATGCTTTTCATTTCCACCCTGATTTCTTCTGGTTAACTCCTTCTCAGAGGAGTTCTCTGTGAATTTTCTCAAATTCCTCTGAGAAGCTCCCTGTCCTTCCCCACCTGGGTCAGTTTCTTGTCAGACCACAATTGTAATTTAATACTTACTTATATAGTAATAACTCTAAGCACTATTACTTAATAGTAATAAAACTACTTGCTAATTTCTGCTTCTCTCCTGGATTGTAGACTGTTTTTCTTCTTCACTTCTGTATCTTCAGTGCCTATGACAAGGGCTGGCATTAGGAAATTAATTATTGACTAAATCAGCAAAGTTATAGTAGAGGTAAAAACTTTCAGAGTTAATTTTACTAGGAAATGAATTGACTCCCTTTGCCAAGAGGATTAATTTAGCTAGTATTCAGAAGTAAATCTAGGACTATATGATTTAGTAAAAAAAATATGTATCACATGTACTGGTTTATTTGTAATAATAATTATAAGATACCCCAAATTAAGATTTGCATCATATTTGTAATTTGACTTTGGAGGGTCATCTGATGGATAGTAACATAAGTATCATCACATACTTTCATTTACTGTGGAAAGCAGGAACATTTCCAACACTTTAATCTTAAGATTTGATACATGCTCATCTGATCATTTACCCTCAAGCTAACTCACTTTTTTCTTTTAAAAGTAGCAAAAGAGGAATTAACAAACAGGAAATGCTACTTCTCAAGGAGCAGAATAAGCTAGGGTCATTCAGAATAAACTGATGTAATAAGTAGCTTGAAAAAAAGGGCTTTTGTAAGTCAGATGGAATGTTACTTATAACTTTTAAGCAAACTATAAAACAGTAAACCCTTTGGAAGGGGAACTTACAGAGTAGGAGGAAAGACAGGAAACTGGTTCCTTCTTAGTTGTGGGTTTATTTACTCTGGGAGAGAAACCTAAGAAGCCTTTAAAAGTTGAGGAAGGTCTGTGTGTTCAGATATTAGCATATTTCCCCAGGAAAGACATTACACAGAATTTTGAACTGATTAAAAGCCCAAATTTATGAGATAAGTAGGGAGCTGAGCAAAATATGAACAAGAAAGAAACTTTCAAAGCACTAAAAGAATTTTTTGATCCAGATGGGGTGGTGGGGAGGTGAAATTTCAGGGCTAGGAAAATAATGCAAGGCCCTACGTTGAAAAAGAAGACTACAAATGTAGCCTTAGGAGTCTACCCTCACCACCTTTGGAGGCAAGTGATTTTGTAACACAAATCACTGGGAAAAATTACTTTATAGCCATATTTTGTCTTATCCTACTTCTCTGTTAACTATTGTATACTGAAATCATAAGTAACTGCATTTTTAATGCTGAGCATATACACATTCATTCATTCATTCATCAGGACACGCTTATTTGGTTTCAGTTATTTACCAAGCTTGGAGTAAAAGCATCATTTTTTAATCCTTTTTTAATTGAAATGAAACATGTATTCTTTAAAATTGGACAAAATTAGTTATTGTTCAAAAGTATCACCTGGGGGTACTGGAAGATACCACCATACACCCTTTTTATTTTTAATTTGAAGGTGTGTGCCTGCACAATTCTGCTAATAACTACTTTACCTATTTATTAATCATCTGCCCCCAAATCAGGGTTGGAGTACTTTTGAAGCCATATGGTTAGAAGATTGCACTTTGGGAAACACTGGTTTAAATAATATTCTAATGCTTGTAACCAAGCTACATCAGCATTGGCACCACCTGGGAACTCGCTAGAAATGCATATTCTTGGTCCCCACCGGCCCTACCGAATAAGGATCTACAGTTTAACAAGATGCTCAGGTGATGTTAATGGACATTAAAGTTTATTAAGCACTACTATCCAAAGCCCTCCCAAGTGGTTTTTATTTTTTTAAATTAATTAATTTTTTCCAAGTGGTTTTTAAAACAGAGTATCTTTAGTAACAAGTGACTCATTATCCAGCAATGGAACCTGTATTATCTTTAGGCAACCTAAGCAACTTCTTTCCTGCGGAGCTCAAAGATAAGTCCTTGAATATTGCATTCACTGGCCTTGGCTTAACTCCCTGTAGCATTCAGTACCAGGCTAATGCCTCTTTTTCATGAAGGCCATACAGACATGAGAATAGCCATTTTTGTTTTCCTTCCTTGATTTAAGCTTCTCCAGGTGTAACTAAATCCTCATCCCTCTAGTTGTTCCTGGTGTGACATTGTTTGGGGTTTCTTTACTAACCTTTCTATTCCAAATTTGTGATTGCTCCTTTACTCCAGCTGGTAGTAGCTAGTAGTAGGTTGAAGATCATAGGAACCCAGGAGTTGTACTTTCTATACATTTAGGGAGAATGATTTTGAGGCTCAACTTTATCATTACCCATAATTTCCTTAGGTTCAAAATTCTGTCTCGTGGTGGAGACTTCTAATTATAATAATTGCCACTAAAGAGCACCGCTTTGCCTTTCTTCTCATTTCTAAATGCACCAACTGCTTAGCACTTCAAATGCCGGGGCCAGTCAGCATATACAGATATATGCTGCATGTAGATATATATGCATATAGAGATATATGAAAATAAGCATTTTCTGTTTCTCCATAAATTTAAAACTTAAGAAAAAAAGTCCCCTGTAATCCACAATTCAGCACATCAACTGATTTCTTTCTTTTTTTTTTTTTTTCCGGTATGTGGGCCTCTCACTGTTGTGGCCTCTCCCGCTGCGGAGCACAGGCCCCGGACTCGCAGGCCCAGCGGCCATGGCTCACCGGCCCAGCCGGTCCGCGGCACGTGGGATCCTCCTGGACCGGGGCACGAACCCGCGTCCCCCGCATCGCCAAGCAGACTCCCAACCACTGTGCCACCAGGGAAGCCCGATCTATGATTTTCTTAATTAAGCATAATCACTTATTGTAGGACATCAGTTCATCAATGGGTTCTGAAATAAAATATTTGCCATATTTTTGTTGGCTTTGTTTTTTGATTCCTAAAATTTTTTTTTTAAATGACACTTTCTACTAACCCAAGAAATACAGAGCATGCAGTTTTGTTTGTTTTGTTTGTTTTTGTATCAGGATTATTTAGTCTTGTGTAAGAAAAGCTATAGCAGGAGCATTTGAGATTTTTTTTTCAAAATTTTTTGGAGAAAGTAGCCCATGGCACATTGTTAAAAGTAGTTGCTGTTCTAACTTCCCACACTTCCTTTCCCCTCACTTCCTTCTGGATATTTTTGTTCTTCTTGACCTTCCTCCACATTCTCCTGTCTCCCTCCCTCCCTTTCCTCTTCAGAAGGTTTTCCAGCAGCTCCTTCTCTCACCTCTGCATTGAACAATAAAGCTGTGTGTACGTGTGTAGAAAAGCTGAAAAAGAAGACAGATGGTTCTTTCATTACCGGGTTGCTCTGGATTAATTGAGCTGGATATGTTCTTTTTTTCAAGGAGACTAAGCTGAATCGCGTGCATAACCAGTCATGGGCTACAGTCATGTAATATATGCAGCCGGTTTTGCTGTTGGATTTTTTGTTTTGTTTTGTTTTGTTTTTGGTAATTACATCACCCTGCAGAGCATTTTGGGAGGGGCCAGTAGTGAGTTTACTAAAGTAGTATTTTCATTCAAAATTTTTTACAATGGCTTAAGATTTTTCTCGAGTAGCCAAACCATCCTTATAAGCATGCTACCTTTGTGTTTTATTTCAGCACTTACAAGTGAAAAAGCAGCACGACCTTTTTGTCTTGGATAATTTCTAGTGGAGAGGCTCCAACAATTTAGCAGCAGCCTCCTGGGCCTCCGGCACCCTTACCACATTCTGCATCCTCAGGGTACAGAGGGCCTTTGGGAACAGACCCCAAAAGAGTAGGTAAGCAAAGGCAACAGGACTGTCTTCTCAGACTTCCTAGCTGTTAAGTTGGAACACTTGAAATATTTTTATACAGTGTTTCCCTCTGGCAGGTGAATTTACCCTCTCCTTCTTTGTATACAGCTGCCTGTTAATTTATCTCTTACCAGTTTAACAGGTGACCAGAGGGCCTATGAAACTACATATTAGGTAACCAGTGACTCTTTAGCATATCCCAAAATTGAGCTATGAAAGTTTTAATTATTATTTTCATTTTCAGTCTAAATGGGCCTTTTTGGGACTGTTCTAAACCAACATGGAAGTGAAAGAGTAAGTAAACTGAAGTTGCAACTAGAATATTACATGCATCACAACTATTGTAGCAAGTGCTGTTAACCAGTTTTGTTAGAATGAACTCCAGTTCCCTCTCTGTCTTTAATGCTACAATTAGTAATAATTTCATTGAAGTACCTTAATATAATTTGTGTGTATATTCTCATTACTATGCCTGGAATCCCATGTACAAATTTACACCTATTTATAAATTCATTCTGAGAAAGCTCTGAAGCTCAAGTGTCTTCTAGGAATTAGCTCTATGTTTTACCCATGAATCCATAGCCTTTCTGATTTGTTGAGGTTCATCAGAGAACAATTATTCTACTAGCAAATTTGTTACTACTAGCTACTGCTAGTAGTAACTACTAGTAGTAACTACTAGTTACTACTAGCAACTGCTTTGTTTGGAAATCATTTTATGAAGGACACATTGACTTATAGTATTATGCTTTAGTACTATTGGTACATCTGGGCATTTACAGTGGTTTTGGGGTTTAGTCCTTGGGAATCTCTTGAGCTCTTCATTGTTCATACCAAGATTATGAGTGGATTCAAAGTCCTTTCCTAGTGTCCTGAGGCACTGGTTTTGCGGAACTTTTGAGCACTGTGGATGTAGGCTGAAGGTAAGGCTGGATCTTCAGGTTTCTTACTGCCAGAAGCATCTTAATTGAAGGAAATCTGGGCTATAATCATCTTGGAGATTTCTGGAACTGCCTTTCCTGTCAATCTATACATCTCCTTGCATCAAGAATATGGAAATATTTTGAGTCCTTATAGCCTAATGGTGAAGACCATGGATTCTGGTATGTGCCTGGGTTCAAATCCCAGCTCCACCACTTACTACTTGGGTATCCTTGGGTACATTATAACTTCTTTGTGCTTTAGTGTCTTCATCTGTATGATAGGAATGACCTTTCTTAAGGGATGTTTTTGAGGATTAAAAGAATTATATACCAAGAGCATTTAGAACAGTTTCGTCACATAAGTGTTCAGAAAATTTAGCCTAGTTGTATTGCCATCTGTTGCACTGTTTTTTTTCTTCCTCCATTCTCTAGTCTAGGGCTAACAGGTATTCAGCTCTTCATCCTTAACTTGTTAGATGTTGCTGACTGACCCTGGCATTTGCTTCTGCTTCTGAGCCTACAGTACCATATTTGAATCCTTCTCAACATTTTTTTTTTTTTTTTTTTTTTTTTTTTGGGGTATGCGGGCCTCTCACTGTCGTGGCCTCTCCCGTTGCGGAGCACAGGCTCCGGATGCGCAGGCTCAGCGGCCGTGGCTCACGGGCCCAGCTTCCCCGCGGCACGTGGGATCCTCCCGGACCGGGGCAGGAACCTGTGTCCCCTGCATCGGCAGGCGGACTCTCAACCACTGTGCCACTAGGGAAGCCCCTTCTCAACATTTTAATGGATCCAAATCAGAGTGTAAGGTGAAAACTATTTGCCATCTCAGATTATTTGTAAAGTTCTTGATTTTCTTTCTTGCTTCAAGGCATAAATTTGATATGCTGATTACAAACCTAGGTTGTTTGGTTTTACTAGGACTCAGAGCAGTTTTATTATGAAAAGCATAGGAAGGTATGGCTTCTATAGCCAGAAATCGGGTCTAAGATGAGTTTTGCTAATGAATTACTATTATCTTGAATGCCTTTTGTTTTACATTTAGAAGCAGATGGGTAAGCCTTCCTATCACAGATACTTTGAAATGTTTAAATAAATGTGGAGAAATAATAGCGTAGTAATGGAAGCTTAATTTTCTTTTTTTTTTTTGGCTCTTATTGTACACTGTCATGAATTCTTCAGTATCTTTACCAGGATGTTATGAAGTTAGTTTTTTTTTTAAAAATAAATTTATTTATTTTGGGCTGCGTTGGGTCTTCATTGCTGCACGCGGGCTTTTTCTAGTCGTGCTAAGCAGGGGCTACTCTTCGTTGCAGTGTGCGGGCTTCTCATTGCGGTGGCTTCTCTCGTTGCAGAGCACGGACTCTAGGCATGTGGGCTCAGTAGTTGTGTCTCACAGCGCAGGCTCAGTAGTTGTGGCGCACCAGCTTAGTTGCTCTGCAGCATATGGGATCTTCCCGGACCAAGGCTCGAACCCATGTCCCCTCCATTGGCAGGCAGATTCTTAACCACTGCACCACCAGGGAAGTCCCCTGAAGTTAGTCTTTTATTGAAGCCTTGGTGTATGGGCAGCTTATACTTTATTAGTTTTAAAAGAATTAAAAACAAGATTAGGAGAGTCCTTACCATGTGCCAGACATTTTTCTACGTGCTTTATATTTACAACTTATATAGCTCTATTAGGTACTACCTTTATTCCCATTTTACAGGTGAGGTATAAAGAGGTTAAGAAACTTCCTAGGGTCATACATCTAGACAGAGGTAAAGCTGAGACTCAAACCCAGGGTGTCTGCTTGGCAATCAGGCACCCTTAACACCTAATTGCGCTGCTACCTGCAGAGAAGAAATTACATGAAGAAGATGAGAAGGAAGATGGAAGGGCCAAATTAAAGAAGTCTTAAATGCCAGGCTAAGTGATTTTATGTGTATTTGGCAGACAATGGGATAACACTGAAGGTTCTCCTGTGGGGTGGATGACAAAATGAGAGCTGGGCTTGCTTTGAGGAGTTTATGCCAGTGCAGCACATGGGCTGATTTAAAGGGAAGATAGATTAGAGATCATTGCTAGTAGCTGAGAAGTAATGAGAACATGGGTTTAGGAAATAGGATTAAGATAAGAGCTTGAGGGCTTCCCTGGTGGCGCAGTGGTTGAGAGTCCGCCTGCCGATGCAGGGGACAC
>NW_006796247.1:70822-97860 GCF_000442215.2 Lipotes vexillifer
AAAAAAAAAAAAAAAAAAGATAAGAGCTTGAGAACACCTGTATTTAGGTGTGCCAAGGAGGAAGAGAAAGATTTAGAAGCTCAGGCAGCAGGAGTGAGACGCAGTGCCACCCGAGGGGTGTTTCAGGAATTGAAAACCATAGAGATTTGAGAGGATTGGAATGAAATGAAGACTAGTGGGTTATTGTTGTGTACCCATGATGAGCCTGGAATCATGCTGGAGGAAAATCCACGTAAAAATGTTCTTCTGCACTGCCAACTCTGCTACTTATGAGTGAGGTCACCTTTGACAAGTTTTTACTTTTTTCTAAATCCTGTCTGCTTCTTCTGTAATGTGGTGACATAAGACCTTACTCTGTCTAAATGCCCTGAACTCTTGCAGTCTTTCCAGCTCTAAGATCTGTAATTCCTGGGTCCCAGGTGTGAATAGCAATAATGGGAAATGTTGTGAGTGAGTGGTGATTCAGTTGGCCCTTTTAGGTGAATCAGAAGGCGATGCAGGATGAAGTGGATGTCACGTAGATGTAATCTGAGAGATGTAATCTGTATATTTTCTCTCAAAAATAGCAGTGGTGATAGTGGTAGTAGATGGAAGGTGAAAGGATAAGGCTGTAAACAATATAGGAATGAAAATATCCAGGGAATTTACAGAGAGACCACAAATATCCCCTAAAATGATGATGGAAATTTTTCTCAAAGCCACTTATTTTCAAAGAGAGTCTCACTAGTTTGTTCAGGGAAAATTTTGTTGATTGGAAATTTAAAAAAGTCAAGCCCAAAAGACTCTTAAAAGAGGTAGCATGGAACTTAGAATGAGCTTTCAGTTCCTCTCAACAACTGATTTTTGTGAAGCCCTGATCCTTTCCATGGGCTATGATTCTTCTTTCTTCTGACCTTCTCCAGCAGTGCTTCTCAAACACACAGATCACCTGGGGATCTTGTTAAACTGCACATTTGACTCAGTAGATCAAGAAGTGGAGCTGAGATTCTGCAGCTCTACCAAGTTCCCAGGTGATGCCAATACTGTTACCAAATGCAAGTTCTTGTGCCTAACGCACAGTGAGGCCAAATAAACCGAAGTGTCAGAGTTTGGAGCAGAGAAAGGTTTATTGCAGGGCCAAGCAAGGAGAACAGGTCCTTGTGTTCAAAAACCCCGAACTCTCCAATGGTTTTTGGGGAGAAGTTTTTATAGGCGAAATTTGGGGTGAGGGCTGCAGGGTGTGTGAATTTCTTCTGATTGGTTGGTGAGGTAACAGGGTGGTGCTCCAGGAATCTTGTGCTCAGCCTGAAGTTACCATCCTGCACCTGGGTGGGGGCCTTAGTTCCTGCAGAAGAATTCAAAGATATATTGTTGTGTATATTCCTTGAGGAGGAACCAGGACCCTGCCCCAAGGCTGCACTATTGTTTCTTGATTGCTCCTCCCTTGTTTCTGCATCCCCTCCCTTTCCTAATTAGCAACTGTTTGAATCTGCCCTTTGGAACTCAGGGAAGGTCTAGGAGGCAGAATGAAGCCAATTTCCTACAAACAAGAAATGGGGGACACAGAAAGGTTTTGTACCAGGGAGGGACCCACAGGGTCGGGCTTGGTTTCAATACTGCTGGTTTGTGGACCACACTCTGAGGAGCAGGGGTCTAAAATATTTAATTTTACTTCCCACAACAGATAATCATAGTCGTCCTGGAACAGTGTAACTTCCCTCGCCAGCCTGTGAGCTCTGTTTGCCATGTCTTTAAAATAGAGTACACATGCTTGATGAACGCTCAATAGTAATAGATTAATCCATTCTTACTCCTGTCAGTGATCTGTATTATTCAGTGGTGTCAATAATTTGAATTGTTACAGATAGGGGATTTTTCCTTTTAACTGAGCAATTGAAGCAAATCTGTTATTCAGAAATAGGCACCGGAATGTAATATAAAAATTTCATATGAAGTTAAAAATACATTTACTATATGACCCATGAAAACACATGCCTACCCAAAGTCTTGTGCTTGAATTTTCAATGTAATGATGCCAAAATCTCGGCCTCTGTGCTCTGGTGCCAAATAGAATCTTGGAGACACTTTTGGGTGAAATAAAAAAGAATAGCTTTATTGCTTTGCCAGGCAGAGGGGAACACAGAAGGCTCATCCCCACCTGGGAGGATTTGGTGAGGAGTTCTATAGCAGTAGTTCAAGGGTGGAGTTGCTGATAAGGATCAGGGTGTGTTCATGTCCTATACTCCTTTAATCTAGCCTCATGTGGTCTTCTGATGAGCTTTGAGGTTATCAAACTGTGATCTTCTCTCTGGAACATCTTGCATTTTGTGAGTGTTTTATTTCTACAGAAGAGCTTAAAGATGTTGTTATGTGTGTCCCTTGAGGCAGAACCAGGGCTCTGCTCCAAGCAGGCTGCACCACTGTTTCTTGACTGTTCCTCCCTTGACTCTGCATCCCCTCCCTTCCCTGATTAGCAACTGTTGGAATCTACCCTTAGGAACTCAGGGAAGGTAATGGAGGCTAGAGTCTGTTCCCTACAAACAAGGAACAGGGGACACAGAAATGCTTCCATGCCCAGGGGCCCCATAGGGCCCTGCTTGGTTTCAGTAGCTGTATTTATAATAACTAAAACCAAAAAGTAACCAAATGTTTATTAACTGGTGAATTGATAAACAAATTGTGATTGTGGTGTAGCCATACAATAGAATACTACTTAGCAATGTCAACTGATTTTAGAAAGTGCACAACCTAGAAGCTGAGAATTATTCAGTGCTCTTTCTGAGGACTACAACCTGAGAGACAGCGCCTTAGATAGCACTGAGGACCTGTTCCAAAGAGGTAAGGGAGAAGCCAGGATATAGAGGAGTTTTTGCTGAAACAAACATACAGATGTAGTTGAACATCAAAAGATTACTGCTAAAAAACAGACATCTCAAGTTAATGATTTTAGTACTTTTCTATGTGTGGGAAGATGCAAAGTCTGGGCTCATTGAAATTATTCCTTTGATATACATCTTAACTGTCTAGGGCCCATATCCTGTTTTTCTCCACCTCAGGGTGCACTGTTGGGGGACCGGGGGTGTTGCGGGGGGTGGTGGCTGCAGTGGCTGATGGTTTGCTGGTGGGCAACATTGCTGTTTGCTGAAATGGTATGGTAGGCAACCTTTTTTCTTTTTTTTTGTCCACCATAATAAAAAGGAAAAAGGCATGAATTCCTGGTAGAAGTAACAACATGAACAATTTTTTTCAAATGCATTATACTAATATAAATAAGCCAGAAATAAGATACATACTGTATGATTCCATTTATATGAACCTTTAGAGAAAGCAGAACTATAGTGATAAACAGATCAGGGGCCAGGAACTAGGGGAAGAGAGTTGGCTGCAAAGAGGGACAACACAGGAACTTCTAGGCTTGTTGGAAATGTTTAGTATGATTTTGGTGATTGTTACACAACCTTACAGATTTGTCAAAACTCATGAAATTGTGCACTTAAAAGTGGTGGATTTTATTATAATTTTCTTCCCTCTATACAGTTAATTTTAATTTAATTAATTTTTTAAAAGTTTATTTATTTTTGGCTGCTTGGGGTCTTCATTGCTGCGTGCGGGCTTTCTCTAGTTGTGGTGAGTGGGGCTACCCTTCACTGTGGTGCGCGGGCTTCTCATTGTGGTGGCTTCTCGTTGCACAGCACAGGCTCTAGGCATGCGGACTTCAGTAGTTGTAGCACGCGGGCTCAGTAGTTGTGGCTCACGGACCTAGTTGCTCCACGGCATGTGGAATATTCCCAAACCAGGGATCAAACCTGTGTCCCCTGCACTGGCAGGCAGACTCTCAACCACTGCGCCACCAGGGATGTTCCACAGTTAATTTTAAAAATTGGCCACCGTCATTAACCTGTTAACAATATCTATTACTCTTTAGAGTCTATCTTATCAATAGGGCATTAATATAAGAAATAGAGAAAATTTCCACTCTGGGAAAAGAAATGGGTCTCTGGGAGAAAATATGAATAAACAGTAGGACCATAAGAAGTTCCCTTAAAAGCTTCTTTGTGTATTTTCAACGAAGCTGAGGCTAAAGGGAGAGATCTTGAAAACAGGAACTTCAGTTCATTTATTTTTAACATCTAATATAGTGTGCTATTAGTGAATGATTTTAGTCTGTCCTGCACTATTAAGAAACAAAATTCTGCTGAAACATCATTTCTCTTTATATTCTTTGCAGTGAGCATACCCAATTTTGGGGGTGGGATTTGGTCATCTGCTTTGGCAGTGACAGCTTAGCTTTTATTAGCTGAAAAGATCTGTCTACATATGCTGAAGATGAACTCTGGGAAGAGCATTGGCTTTCTTTTATTTATTTTTAAAATTTTATTTATTTAGTTTTTATACAGCAGGTTCTTATTAGTTATCTATTTTATACACGTCAGCGTATACATGTCAATCCCAATCGCCCAATTCATCACACCACCACCACCACTCCCCACTGCCACTTCCCCCCTTGGTGTCCATACGTTTGTTCTCTACATCTGTGTCTCTATTTCTGCCTTGCAAACTGGTTCATCTGTACCAGTTTTCTATATTCCACATACATGTGTTAATATACAATATTTGTTTTTCTCTTTCTGACTTGCTTCACTCTGTATGACAGTCTTTCTCTACGTCCATCCACATCTCTATAAATGACTCAATTTCGTTCCTTTTTATGGCTGAGTAATATTCCATTGTAAATATGTTCCATATCTTCTTTATCCATGCATCTTTCAGTGGGCATTTAGGTTGCTTCCATGTCCTGGGTATTGTAAATAGTGCTGCAGTGAATATTGGGGTGCATGTGTCTTTTTGAATTATGGTTTTCTCTGGGGATATGCCCAGTAGTGGGATTGCTGGGTCATATGGTAATTCTATTCTTAGTTTTTTAAAGAACCTCCATACTGTTCTCCATAATGGCTGTATCAATTTACATTCCTACCAACAGTGCAAGAGGGTTCCCTTTTCTCCACACCCTCTCCAGCATTTGTTGTTTGTAGATTTTCTCATCATGCCCATTCTAACTGGTGTGAGGTGATACCTCATTGTAGTTTTGATTTGCATTTCTCTAATAATTAGTAACGTTGAGCAGCTTTTCATGTGCTTCTTGGCCATCTGTATGTCTTCTTTGGAGAAATGTCTTTTTAGGTCTTCTGTCCATTTTTTGATTGGGTTGTTTGTTTCTTAAATATTGAGCTGCATGAGCTGCTTATATATTTTGGAGATTAATCCTTTGTCCATTGATTCGTTTGCAAATATTTTCTCCCATTCTGAGGGTTGTCTTTTTGTCTTGTTTGTAGCTTCCTTTGCTTTGCAAAAGCTTTGAAGTTTCATTAGTTCCCATTTGTTTATTTTTGTTTTTATTTCCATTACTCTAGGAGGTGGATCAAAAAATATCTTGCTGTGATTTATGTCAAGCAGTGTTCTTCCTATGTTTTCCTCTAAGAGTTTTATAGTGTCTGGTCTTACATTTAGGTCTCTGATCCATTTGGAGTTTATTTTTGTGTATGGTGTTAGGGAGTGTTGTAATTTCATTCTTTTACATGTAGCTATCCAGTTTTCCCAGCACCACTTATTGGACAGACTGTCTTTTCTCCATTGTATAGCCTTACCTCCTTTGTTGTAGATTAGTTGATCATAGGTGTGTGGGTTTATCTCTGGGCTTTCTATCCTGTTCCATTGATCTATATTTCTGTTTTTGTGCCAGTACCGTATTGTTTTGATTACTGTAGCTTTGTAGTATAGTATGAAGTCAGGGAGTCTGATTCCTCCAGCTCCGTTTTCTTCCCTCAAGGTTGCTTTGGCTATTCGGGGGCTTTTGTGTCTCCATACAAATTTTAAGATTTTTTATTCTAGTTCTGTAAAAAATGCCACTGGTTATTTGATAGGGATTGCACTGAATCTGTAGATTGCTTTGGGTAGTATAGTCATTTTCACAATGTTGATTCTTCCAATCCAAGAACATGGTATATCTCTCCATCTGTTTGTGTCATCTTTAATTTCTTTCATCAGTGTCTTATAATTTTCTGCATACAGGTCTTTTGTCTCCTTAGGTAGGTTTATTCCTAGATATTTTATTCTTTTTGTTGCAATGGTAAATGGGAGTGTTTTCTTGATTTCACTTTCAGATTTTTCATCATTAGTATATAGGAATGCCAGAGATTTCTGTGCATTAATTTTGTATCCTGCTACTTTACCAAATTCATTGATTAGCTCTAGTAGTTTTCTGGTGGCATCTTTAGGATTCTCTATGTATAGTATCATGTCATCTGCAAACAGTGACAGCTTTACTTCTTCTTTTCCAATTTGTACTCCTTTTATTTCTTTTTCTTCTCTGACTGCCATGTCTAGGACTTCCAAACCTATGTTGATTAATAGTGGTGAGAGTGGACATCCTTGTCTTGTTCCTGATTGTAGAGGAAATGCTTTCAGTTTTTCACCACTGAGAATGATATTTGCTGTGGGTTTGTCGTATATGGCCTTTATTATGTTGAGGTAGGTTCCCTCCATGCCCACTTGCTGGAGAGTTTTTATCATAAATGGGTGTTGAATTTTGTCAAAAAGCATTTTCTGCATCTATTGAGAGGATCATATGGTTTTTATTGTTCAGTTTGTTAATGTGGTGTATCACATTGATTGATTTGCATATATTAAAGAATCCTTGCCTCCCTGGGATAAATCCCACTTGATCATGGGGTATGATCCTTTTAATGTGTTGTTGGATTCTGTTTGCTATTATTTTGTTGAGGATTTTTGCATCTATACTCATCAGTAATATTGGTAAGTAATTTTCTTTTTTTGTAGTATCTCTGTCTGGTTTTGGTATCAGGATGATGGTGGCCTCGTAGAATGAGTTTGGGAGTATTCCTTCCTCTGCAATTTTTTGGAAGAGTTTGAGAAGGATGGGTGTTAGCTCTTCTCTAAATGTTTGATAGAATTAACCTGTGAAGGCATCCGGTCCTGGACTTTTGTTTGTTGGAAGATTTTTTTTAATAAATTTTAAAAAATTTATTTATTTTTGGCTGCGTTGGGTCTTTGTTGCTGCGCACAGGCTTTCTCTAGTTGTGGCGAGCAGGGGCTACTCTTCCTTGTGGTGCACGGGCTTCTCATTGCAGTGGCTTCTCTAGTTGCGGAGTGCGGGCTCTAGGCGCACATGCTGCAGTATTTGTGGCTTGTGGGCTGTAGAGCGCAGGCTCAGTAGTTGTGGCACATAGGCTAGTTGCTCTGCAGCATGTGGGATCTTCTCAGACCAGGGATCGAACCTGTGTCCCCTGCATTGGCAGGCAGATTCTTAACCACTGCGCCTCCAGGGAAGTCCCTGCTGGAAGATTTTTAATCATAGTTTCAATTTCATTACTTGTGATTGGTCTGTTCATATTTTCTATTTTTTCCTGGTTCAGTCTTGGAAGGTTATACCTTTCGAAGTATTTGTCTATTTCTTCCAGGTTGTCCATTTTATTGGCATAGAGTTGCTTGTAGTAGTCTCTTATTCTCTGTATTTCTGTGGTGTCCCTTGTTACTTCTTTTTCATTTCTGATTTTACTGATTTGAGTCCTCTTCCTCTTTCTTGATGAGTTTGGCTAAAGGTTTGTCGATCTTGTTTATCTTCTCAAAGAACCAGCTTTTAGTTTTATTGATCTTTGCTATTGTTTTCTTTATTTCTATTTCATTTATTTCTGCTCTGATCTTTATGATTTCTTTCCTTCTACTAACTTTGGGTTTGTTTGTTCTACTTTCTCTGGTTCCTTTAGGTGTAAGGTTAGATTGTTTATTTGAGATTTTTCTTGTTTTTTGAGGTAGGATTATATTGCTGTAAACTACCCTCTTAGAACTGCTTTTGCTCTATCCCATAGGTTTTGGATCATTTTGTTTTCGTTGTCATTTGTCTCTAGGTATTTTCTGATTTCCCCTTTGATTTCTTCAATGATCTCTTGGGTATTTAGTAACATATTGTTTAGCTTCCATGTGTTTGCGTTTTTTACATTTTTTTCCCTGTAATTGATTTCTAATCTTTTAACATTGTGGTCAGAAAAGATGCTTGATATAATTTCAGTTTTCCTAAATTTACCAAGGCTTGGTTTGTGGCCCAAGATGTGATCTCTCCTGGAGAATGTTCCATGTGCACTTGAGAAGAAAGTGTAATCTCTTGTTTTTGGATGGAATGTCCTATAAATATCAATTAAATCTATCTGGTCTGTTGTATCATTTAAAACTTGTGTTTCCTTATTAATTTTCTGTCTGGATGATCTGTCCATTGGTGTAAGTGAGGTGTTAAAGTCACCCACTATTATTGTGTTACTGTCGATTTCCTCTATTATAGCCGTTAACAGTTGCCTTGAGGTGTTAAAGTCACCCACTATTATTGTGTTACTGTTGATTTCCTCTATTATAGCTGTTAGCAGTTGCCTTATGTATTGAGGTGCTCCTATGTTGAGTGCATATATATGTATAATTGTTATATCTTCTTGGATTGATCCCTTGATCATTATGTAGTGTCCTTCCTTGTCTCTTGTAACGTTCTTTATTTTAAAGTCAATTTTATCTGATATGAGTATTGCTACTCCAGCTTTCTTTTGGTTTCCCTTTGCATGGAATATCTTTTTCCATCCCCTCACTTTCAGTCTGTATGTGTCCCTTGGTCTGAAGTGGGTGTCTTGTAGACAGCATATATATGGGCCTTGTTTTTGTATCCATTCAGCGAGCTTGTGTCTTTTGGTTGGAGCATTTAATCCATTCACGTTTAAGGTAGTTATCGATATGTATGTTCCTATGACTATTTTCTTAATTGTATGGGTTGTTTTTTTGTAGGTCCTTTTCTTCTCTTGTGTTTCCCACTTAGAGAAGTTCCTTTAGCATTTGTTGTAGAGCTGGTTTGGTAGTGCTGAATTCTCTTAGCTTTTGCTTTTCTATAAAGCTTTTGATTTATCCGTCGAATCTGAATGAGATCCTTGCCGGGTAGAGTAATCTTGGCTGTAGTTTCTTCCCTTTCATCACTTTAAATATATCATGCCACTCCCTTCTGGCTTGTAGAGTTTCTGCTGAGAAATAAGCTGTTAACCTTATGGGAGTTCCATTGTATGCTGTTTGTCATTTTTCCCTTGTTGCTTTCAGTAATTTTTCTTTGTCTTTAATTTTTGTCAATTTGATTACTATGTGTCTTGGCGTGTTTCTCCTTGGGTTTATCCTGCCTGGGACTCTGTGTTTCCTGGAATTGGGTGGCTATTTCCTTTCCCATGTTAGGAAGTTTTTGACTATAATCTCTTCAGATATTTTCTCGGGTCCTTTCTCTGTCTCTCCTCCTTCTGGGACCCCTATAATGCGATCGTTGGTGTGTTTAATATTGTCCCAGAGGTCTCTTAGGCTGTCTTTTTTTCATTCATTTTTCTTTATTCTGTTCCATGGCAGTGAATTCCACCATTCTGTCTTCTGGGTCACTTATCTGTTCTTCTGCCTCAGTTATTCTGCTATTGATTCCTTCTAGTGTATTTTTCATTTCAGTTATTGTATTATTCATTTCTGTTTGTTCTTTAAATCTTCTAGGTGTTTGTTAAACATTTCTTGTATCTTCTCGATCTTTGCCTCCATTCTTTTTCCGAGGTCTTGGATCATCTTCACTATCATTATTCTGAATCCCTTTTCCCTGTCTCCACTTCATTTAGTTGCTTTTCTGGGGTTTTATCTTGTCCCTTCATCTGGTACATAATCCTCTGCCTATACATTTTGTCTGTCTTTCTGTGAATGTGGTTTCCGTTCCACAGGCTGCAGAATTGTAGTTCTTCTTGCTTCTGTTTTCCCTCTGGTGGGTGAGGCTATCTAAGAGGCTTGTGCAAGCTTCTTGATGGTGGGGGACTGGTGGTGGGTAGAGCCAAGCACTGGCTTTCTTGAAAGACTGAAAGTGGAGATGTGTGTATACATATAGGAACTAGCTGCATCGCGTGGTATAGCAGAAGAATTGGGGGGAAGAAGAGAGAAAGAAAATTATGCATATTCTTCTTCCACTATGCAGAAAGGTAAAGACTATATATTTAGAAATCAGCCAGAATGTACACAGTTGGTCCAATTTGTTGAAACTATACTAATAGCTTTTCCAGGGAGGAGGTATGTAAATCAAATTATAATTTTCTATTAATTTACTCAGTAATATCAGATTTTTTCCCCTTAGTTTGTATTAAATAACAGTAGCTCAGAGCTTCACATTTAAATTCAGCTCTTTTAGGTGGTGTAATACTGCATATACTGAATTTTATATGTGCTATTTTTATTTTTGGCCTATTGAGAATTTTCAGATCCTTCTAGTAGAAATCTGATCAACCAGACTACTAATTCCTTAAGATTTGTCTCTTTAATTGTGAAATGAACAGTTTTTTCTTTTGTATTTTAATGTTTCTAAGTATATTTTAATAAATGCATACCTTAATGTGTATCATTCCCTTGCTTAACAAGGTATTAAGTAACTATATTAAGTTCATGCTGTTATAGTTAAAAAATACAGTGATTATAGTTCTCCAGAATGTACAATTTAGAAGTTTCCCATAATGTACAATATAAAAACCCAGAAAGATCTCTTGAGTGGGGATGATAGCAGCTGTTTTCATCATCGTATGTGAAAAGGGCTTAGTGCAGTGCTGGGCATTTTGTAAGTACTTAATAAAGTGTGCTGTTATTTATATGATCCTCAGCACCAGAGGGTGGAGGTCCTTAGTATATAAATGAGGCTTCTGGGCACATTTGGATCATACCATTAATAATAAGGATCATTACTTGAAAGAGGGGTAATAACTGAGTTAAAGAGGACTGAGGCCTTTCCATCCATTGCTGCGAGGTCCTGTGTGTCTTCTTTAAGGTTTGGGCTTTATGGAGACGGCTAGATCTAGGAGGCTTAGGGGACCCATGGGTCTGGACTAAGAGACTTAGACACTGATGCGTAGGTAGAGCTGCAGTTCATGCTCACAGGCGCATGTGATTGCAGAGAAGAGTCATAAGCTGAGCAGTAGATACGAAGAGGAAGGAAGGCAGGATGTAAGATCTGTTGCCAAGTTCAGACAGTCTCGGGTATGTGTCAGTGTGAGCTGAGGTCTGGTGGAGACCTGAATGAAGAAGAGCCTCTCCCAGGGTTGAATGGACACAGGCTGAGAGCAGGGCCACCTGGTAAGATTGTGGAGGTGAACCTTGAACAGGGGCACCTGGCTGAGAGGAAAGTTGTGGTTGAAATCCTGCCCATGCCATGCTATATGCCCACAGGGCTGTGTGGAGCCAGATGGCGTGTTCTTGTCTATTTTGCACAAAGATGGAAGTTATTGAGTATTTTCGTTGAGCAGAGGTACGCTGGCTGAGAGAGGAGACCGAACAGCAGCAGAGCAAGACCTCTGTCACTGGGGAAGCAGAGGGTATCAAGGGATAAAGTGGATGAGTACATGGTGTAGGATCCTGGTTACTTAGAATTGGATGTTTGATTGCTGAGCTGCTGGGGTAGCTGAGAGAGAGAAGAATGAAGACCTTGGAAAACTAGGATGTAATTCAGGGACCTGGCAACGGGAACTCAGGCCAGGTGAATGACATGTCCAAGTGTGGGATCAGTAGGAACCTGACCAAACTGTTGAGCTGCTGCTGGAGGCTTCTCAGGCTCCCTTTCCTTTGGGCCAGGATCAGGCTCAGAGGTTGGGGTGGAGCTGAGCCTACAGATGGGCACCGAGGTGTGTCTGCAGCTGAGCCTAGAGGTCACTGGGTGGAGAGAGGCTGGGCAGGCTGGGTCCGTCTGTGTGTGGAAGCATGTTTCTTCCTTGGAGTCATGTGATATTGACTGAGATAACCACAGGGTTTTTGTGCTTAGAGAATAGAATGATGTTTCTAGAATTATTGCTGAATATGCTTTTTTCTAACTGGTTGTTGGAAAAACAAGCCTCTTTAGGTTTGAAAAAGCATTAGAGAGTCTAAAAATAAGAATCTGACCATTTTCAAGTGTCATTCCATAGGGTTTTTGTTCTGTTTTTATAAGCAATGCTATTATGGTTGCCCTGGGGCTCAAGAATGTGCATTGAAATAGGAATCCTCCAGTTTGATTCTTAAGCATACTGAAGTTTGAGGATCACTGCTCCAGGACACTCAATAGAACTATGGAGGAAAATAAAAAATGGATTTACTGAAATCCAAAATAGGGTGGGGAAGAACAAGGTTGTGAGTAATAGGGTGTTATTTCAGCACAGTCTGTGACTATAAACTTTATCTCCATTTCATCAATTCCTAGAATTGATACCGCTTAGGGAGCTGGTAGGGTGGGCAGATGAGACATTCTGTCATGTTTAGTCTGGTATCAGAAGGCTGGACCTTGCACCAATCTGTAAAAGCTCACATCTGGAGAGCAGCAGTACAGTGTGTGGACTCTGGTCTGATAGATACGGGTTTGAGTCTGTTCTGCAATTTATTAGCTCAGGTAAGTTAATATTCCTCTCAGACCTTCAGTTTTCTCCTCTGTGAAATGGGAATTGTAAGTTTACTATTTCCCTCACAAGCGGTTGTGAGGATTACATGAGATAATACACCGAAAGCATCTGTCGGAGGCCTTGAAAAATGCTAAGCACTGCAATATCTTAATGATTCTAATCAGCCATTATTCATTAGTCATTGCCATGTGTTAGGCATTTTGGATAAAAAATCAATACAAAGCATCTAGTTATGAGATCTGTAACTACATTCAACGATTATCCACTTAACATCTTCTGTGTGCCATGTATTGTTAGAAGTAGATAAATAAATGCAAATAAAATGATTGACAAATCCTGCTCTCATGGAGTGGGGTCATTATTGTAACATCTGTTATGGTCTCCGTATTTCAGTACATTCCTCCATGGTTCTCTCGAGAATCCTAGAGCAGTGATTCTCAAACTGTAGTTTGGGTCAGCATAAGAATCAGACTGGAGTGTTCTGGTTTCAATACACTTTTCCAAGCCCTAGAGACTCAGATGAAGTAGGGGCTCAGGAATGTGCATGTTAACAAGCCCTCGGCTGGTGCTGACCCTTGGAGCTGCCATGTCACTTTGGGGAACGCTGCCCTGCCGCCCTCTCCCTGCAACTCATGTCTGTATTTGCCCTTTCGGAACTCTGCCCATCAACAGCTCTCTGTCAGGAAGTTGTCAATAGAATTTTCTCTTTTGGGTTCCCCTCATGTATTTTGTCTTGATAGACAGGATGACACCAGGAGTAGAACTGTGAGAAAGAAATGGTCAGACTTAAGTTTGTTTCTGTCTCTTAAACTGTGTGAGCTGGGACAACTCACTGAATTGCAGAAACTTTCATTCATCAAGAAGATGATGCCTGCACATGTTTTTTTTCTTTTTTTAACATCTTTATTGGAGTATAATTGCTCTACAATGGTGTGTTCGTTTCTGCTTTATAACAAAGTGAATCAGCTATACATATACATATGTTCCCATATCTCCTCCCTCTTGCGTCTCCCTCCCACCCTCCCTATCCCACCCCTCTAGGTGGTCACAAAGCACCGAGCTGATCTCCCTGTGCTATGCGGCTGCTTCCCACTAGCTATTTATTTTACATTTGGTAGTGTATATATGTCCATGCCACTCTCTCACTTTGTCTCAGCTTACCCTTCCCCCTCCCCATGTCCTCAAGTCCATTCTCTACGTCTGCGTCTTTATTCCTGTCCTGCCCCTAGGTTCTTCAGAACCATTTTTTTTTTTAGATTCCATATATATGTGTTAGCATATGGTATTTGTTTTTCTCTTTCTGACTGACTTCACTCTGTATGACAGACTCTTGCACATCTGTTTATCAAGTTTGTTTTAAGCCTTAAATGAAGTGATGGACATACAAGCATTTTATGAACTTATATAAAATATACTGTTATTATTAAAGAGAAGGAAAACCTGTTGCCAAGATTGAGCTCACTTTGGCATATGCAGATTATTCATCTATTGGGTTATGTATCATAATTGGGGAAGAAATAAATATTTGATCTCTGCCAATGACTCCTGCTCTCCCTTGACACCCTCTACTCACACTTTCGGTGAATAATTGCTTTATGGCTTAAACTTTGTGAAGGATGTTTTAGGGACTCTGGTCTTAGTAGCATCTGCAGCCAAGAAGCTGATATGTGTTGTTTAATGTCAAGATCTTGAAACTTGTTTGTTTTGGTAAATGAAGCTATATTGAAGGGGCTTTTTTTTTTTTTTTTTTCCTCTCCTTAAAGCAGGCACTCTGTTAAATTCTTACTGGCATTCCTTTGAGTCTTTTGCTCAAAGCAAAATGGTTGTTTCATTTATAGACTTATAATTAGAGAATTCATTTATTTGTGGAAGTTTTTGCTGTGAGCAAGCAGAGGGACTCTACGTGTTTATCACAAGGATATCCTGGCTGGCCCCAGTTTGCTTTGCAACTTGAATATGGATGCTTTGAATTGCCCATGACATGTGAGAGAGTGGCAAAGCTTCCAAAACTTTTCTCAGGTGGTGTATGCAGTAGCTGTTCACGAGTAGGTTCATTTTACTTTTTTTTTTTTTTTTTTTTTTGCGGTATGAGGGCCTCTCACTGTTGTGGCCTCTCCCGTTGCGGAGCACAGGCTCCGGACGCGCAGGCTTAGCAGCCATGGCTCATGGGCCCAGCCGCTCCACGGCATGTGGGATCCTCCCGGACCGGGGTACGAACCCGTGTCCCCTGCATCGGCAGGCGGACTCTCAACTACTGTGCCACCAGGGAAGCCCTCATTTTACCTTTTGAAGGAAAAAAATGTTTTCTCACACTTCTTTGTCTTCAGCTAAACCACAAACTGGTGAGGAAAAAACACATCTCGCTTACCCATACTTTCGTGCTCTGTAAAGTGATATATAAATTTCCCAAAGAATATGTTTTGAGGGACAGATAAGCAAATTGAACTGTAAATACTGAGTTCTTTCTCTAGACTTTCATGTGCTATCTCACCTTAGATATAAATATGTTTTTAAAAAATTGCTGATACTGATAAGTGGCATCCTTGTTGGGTGTTTGCAAAACTGATGTTACTCTGGGTGGAGTTTTAAATATTTAATCTGAGGATTTAAGCAGATTGTTTGGTGACTCTTTTGGCCCGTGGTAAAATGTCTTCCAGGACAGTGTTAAGCCTGGTATCAGTAATTTCTAAAACTTTCTCTGTCCAGGTCTAACTTGTGGATTCTAGGACTTCCAGAGTTTCTGAACACCCCTGATATCTGAGACTGTCCAATGTACAACAAAAGAGGCTTAATTATAGTGTATTTTCAGCTGACTCACAGTATAGAAAGAATTCCATTGTGTTCTTTGGAGTCTTTTATATTTATCCTACATTCATGTTTGCATGACACTTGAATGAAAAAAACAAAAACATTTTGCAGAGGCCAGTTCAGTCAAAGGGCTGAATGGGCCAAGGCCAGGCCACACCAGCTCCCTATGTCCTGCCATCATGAATCATGAGTCGTGGCCTCTGGCCAAAGTGTTTAATATTAGCACTTCTTTCACACATGAAGGGGAGGAAGCAGAGCTAGCATTTGTTGAACATGTCATAAGGGCCGGGCTCCGGGCTAGCTATCTTGCTGTCTTTGTTTCCTCAATTAACCAGTTCAGTGATGTGTCCAACATCTCCCATGCCTCACTGTCTTAGACTTTTACTCTGATCATCCCAAACCTTAATTCTCTCCATTACTTGGATCTTACCAATTATTTCTCAAGAAGCACAGAACCATACTTTTTCTTTCTTTTTTTACCCATTAACGATCATGCAATTTATTTCTTGCTTTTTACCAAGAATTTAAGGTGATTTCTAAAATAATGCACAATACATCAAGACATACATTGCAAATGGGCAAGGAAGACAGAATAAAGTGGAAAGGGAAGCACAGGCCTGAGGTGATCTATGAGTCCTTTCCATGTTTACTCCCTTTGCCAGCAGAGGAAGTGGCCTTTCCGCCACAGCCACGCCCAAGCGACTCTTTGTGTCAGACCAGTAAGAATACTGCACAGGCTACATTAAGGGCAGGCCAAGTTTCTCTTTGGTTTTCTCAAAACCCATGCATTTTATTGTATAGAAAAAAAGCACAGCTGGCTTTAGCTTTAGAAAACAAGCAATCATAAAATATACAAACGTATTCAGCATATATTTTTGTGTCCTAGGTTATGCCAGACGCCCATCATTTTGGCCACTCTAACAGCCCAGAGAGGTTGGCTGTGTGCTCTCACTCCTGAACGTGTGAGAACAGTCAGGTTGGAAAAGGGAGACTGATTTACCTAAGGCCCCCCTCCAAGCCAGGAATTATGTGGAGTTGGGCCATGATTCCTGTCTTCTGATTTCTAATCAGTGTTGACTCTTCACGGGGATTATGTCTGCTAAATTAGAAGTATGTGTAAACTAAAATTTGCTCATTTAACGCATTCATTTGCTTTCTCTCGACGGTCTTCATTTCTAATTAATTTACAATAGTGGCACATGGGGGTGGTGGCTGCCTTAACTGCAGTGAGAAGCAACAGCTGACACCAAGGGAGGTTTGCTCAGCAATCCGCACGGGATAATCCCTACAGTTTAGGGTCAACTCCAAAACAGCCCCACACCCTCATTGGCTCCAGAGGGTCTCAACCCTAATGGAGCCCAGAACGATTATTACATTTGTTACGACGACCTCACATGATCCAGAACAGCTTCATTTATGTTTAGTAGATTATACTTAAGAAGGCAATGGAGCTCTTTAAGAATCTAACCAATCAACTATACTTCAATAAAATTAAAAAAAAAATAAAAGAATCTAACCAGACTCACACGTTCGACACTGCATTGCCCCACCTGAGGTTAACAGAGATGGACAGGAGTGAGCCGAGTGGTACATTCAAGTATCTAGATGGACCAGAAACTTGATAAGAGATGCAAAGAAATAGTATATCTGTTTAAGCAACATGCACTGAAATAGAAGATCTAGTATAGAAACATATATTAAATTTGTCTTTTGCATTTAATTACATGTAGAAGTGAGGACATACTCATTTCTGCCTTTGAAGCAGAAGTGGGAACTAAAAATGTTTTAGGCTATTAAAAATATATTTTGTAAAGGGTTTTTTTTTTGCATTTATACTCTAGAGAGGATTGTGTCCAGGTTTGTGTCTATCTATAAATGTGCAGTGAACTATACTGTCCACTTAGTATAAAAACAAGCAAATAATTAGCTAAATGTACCTGTGCTGTGATATGGTGCATCTAAAAGTGTGTAAAAAGTGAGGATGTGGGAGGACTTCCCTGGTGGCACAGTGGTTAAGAATCCAGCTGCCAATGCAGGGGACACGGGTTTGAGCCCTGGTTGGGGAAGATCCCACATGTCACGGAGCAACTAAGCCTGTGCACCACAACTACTGAGGCTGTGCTCTAGAGCCCGCGAGACACCTACTGAGCCCACGCACCACAACTACGGAAGCCTGCATGTTTAGAACCCATGCTCGGCAACAAGAGAAGCCACTGCAGTGAGAAGCCCGCACACTGCAGCTAGGGAAAGCCCGTGAGCGGCAATGAAGACCCAAAGCAGACAAAAATAAATAAATTAGTTAATTAAAAAAAAAATTGAGGTTGTGGGAAATATTTTTTAGTAGCTTTTCCCCCCCAGTTTTTTAAAATGAGAAAAATGACTTTTAGCATAAATAGCATTTAAAAGTCATTTCGAGCACTGACAAAACAAAATGTTTGTTTACATCTTAAGGCATATATCCATTTTCTCTTGATATAGAGAAAATAGGTATTTTTTTAAATATTTCTGAAAAATGTTTTGGATATGAAATAGATGTATAAAATTTTGTTCTGAATGAATTTTTTTCCTATCTAACATGGGAAAGTATTGGTCTAAACATGAATCATGTTGTGTTGATTAAAGAGGATGAAGAGAGACAGAAAATATATTCACCTTCTGAAAATTTAGTAGGTGTTTCCAAAATAACAGGCTGATGTCAGTTTCTTATCCTCTTCTCCCTATATGTTTATTCACTAATGCTTGTATGTAAGCCATTGTGTAAATCACCTGTATAACGACCTTGCCTTTCCCTTGGCCTTCATCCCCTGTGTTTCAGGTGGGCCAGCCATGAGAGGGTACCTTGTGGCCATCTTCCTGAGTGCTGTCTTCCTCTATTACGTGCTGCATTGTATATTGTGGGGAACAAATGCCTATGGGTAAGTTTTATTTTTGCTGTTTAAAAATGACTACCAAACTGGTCTTTCACATAGACCTGCAAATGATATTAGAGGGACCTATTAAAAAAAAGAAAAACAAACAAACAAAAAACAAACCCTGTAACACTTTAAACCTTTTCTAGCTTTTCCATTATAAATTGGAGTTTCACCATTCTAGTATCTTATACCTTACATCTAACAGTTTAAATATTGATAAACAACAACATCTTTTTATTGACTTTTCAGTGAAGCAGTGGTGTTGACCATCTTTGGGACATCACATTCTTATTTATATAATTCATCTTTTTGAATTGATGGAGTAATTCTTAGACTCAGTGGCACTTGATACTTAGAGTCTAAAATGCTTGGATAAGAGACTGTTGATAAAATGTAGACACTACATATGGTTCCTTTTGTTTAAAAATATTTGGTGAATAATGATGTATGTACAATTTGAAATGACTTTGACTTGAAATGTCACATATAAAATTTGAAGAGGCACAGGTAGTTTTATTAAAGAGAAAACTTCTATAATAAGATTTTTATCATTTTTCCTTTTTTTTTCTATTTTGAAAAGTACTTAGTTTGAATAAATTAATTGCAAATAAAAAAGTAGCTACAGTTTATAGCCTGAATAGAAATGACTAGAATAAATACCACACAGGACTTGATTTCCTTGCGTTCATCACAAAGCATGTGACGATCTAGAAAACTTCAAAATCAATTATATTTCTTTGAAAAAGGAGTAACAGCAGTTACTGATACATCACAACTCGTCAACTTATAATACAAGCTTCCTGACATGCATTTCCTGAGTGAACCCAAATGATCATTTTTTCAAACAAGGAAATTTTGACAAGTTGAAGTAAAGTAAAATAGTTCATGGCTTCTAAGCAACAGGTTTTGTTTTTTAAAAACCAAAAGAAAATTCAGAACCACATTGTAATAGGATAAATAAAAGCTATGCTACTACATACAAAATTTTGCTAGAGTCAATTGAGTATAACACAACTTTTTGAACCAAAGGAAAACAAATCAAGAGATTAAAAACATGATTCTGTCTAATCTAAAAGAAATCTACTGATTTCTACAAGTGTCACAAGGGTTTGAGGTAGTGCAACTGTCTGTACTTTCCCTGTGGTATGTTTAAAAAAAGGGGGTGGGGTAGGGGGAGGGGAGAGGAAATGTTTTCTTGCTTCTGAAAGCAAAGAACTTATTGGAATTAGAGAATAAACTGACCATGCAAGTATGTCCCTCCATTTGGCTGTCACCAGTGCTCATCTGCCAGTCACCAGTGCTCATCTGCCAACCAAACATTTCCTTGCGTCCCACTGTGGCAACTGTCCTTTTAGGATTCAAGCCCACAGTTAAGGCTGGTCTGTTAGATTAACAACAACAAAAATAGAGCACTGTCGTCATTCGGCCCTTTATACCTCCCTAAATTTCTTAACACCTGAATAAGTCCAAATACAGGATAGCTGATTAAGCTTTCAACCCTGAGGATGGGTGATTCAAAAACACTAAAGGCATCAAATTAGACTGTGTATTTCTCCTCAAAATATATTTTCAAAACTCAGAATTCAGAAGTCTGGTACTTTTGGAAATTCCTTTGCTTGAGTTTCCCAGATTTTTGCTCAGAAATTGCTACTATGTATTATAAATGTTTAAAAAAATTCTTCATCTTAATGCAAATGACCAGAGCAGAAAAACTGACGTGGACAACAGGTTGGAAAACCCAAATCACTTAGCTTATAAGTGTATAATGTAATCCTGGAGGACAACTGTCTGTTAGTCTAGAGGTATCCTTTTTCCTACTGTCAGTCCTTTGGTGAGGAATCAAGTTTTGATGACCTTTAAATCCTGAATGAGTGGTGAGTATAGGATGTCAAAATAAACCACATAAAAACTTCCTGTCTTAGACAAAAGTTCAGTACTTTTTGCCAGTGTTTGAATAGTAGATCCTAGATCATGTTTTTAGGTTTTGTTTTGTTTTGCTAGATTAAAAAAATGATGCTTCTGCATTTAACTTCATCCCTGGTTGATTGTAATGCTCTTTATGGAAGGAAGTTAGGCAAATCATTGTAATGCTCTTTACGGTCACTGAAAAAACCCAGTGCCAGGTGGGTCGGTTTGGACACAAGTTTTGAGGTTTTGGACTTAAATAATGAGCCATAGATCTTAGAAGTCTGATTATATACCACATGAGGATCCTACTGCAGGCATCTCTCCCTCCATCTCTGCCACTTCTGTCTCTGTACTGTACTTAGTAATGGAAGACAAGAACAGAAAAGAAAGCAAGAAGTTTACTAGATTGCTAATTCCCTACAAATCCTATTCTTGGTCACAGGGGAAATGATAAAGAAGACAATGAAAAGGGTCCAAATTCAGCACATTTTTCTTGTCATCAGAATTTGAGGAACATTCATGTCACTTCTAAGCTAACACATTACTCCAGACACAGAAAGTATCGTGAAATTACCTCGGATGCTGGTAATTACCTCGGAGCTGGAAATTACCTTGGAACTTGCTTCCTTAAAAACTGTTTAAGACAAGTAATTGTCTTTTTTTAAGAAAAAACACCCACAGTCTTCACAATATCCCCAAATAGTTTGTTTTCTGGTTTAATAACCTTAGAAACCAAGTAATATCTTATACTTTATTTTGTCCTCTGACTATAATTTGGTTTTTGTGGCTTGGTGTGCTGGCCCACCATATTTTTGTACCTTCCTCACATATAAATCAAGAGAGTTTTGCCATTTGGGGTATTTACAAAAGATGATTCTCTGCATCTGGCCTCAGAGTTCAGAAAGCTAGCAGTTTTAACTGTGGATTTTGTACCAAAAAAAGTTTAAAATTGAGTCAATCCATGAAGGGTTTAGGCTGTTTCTCTTTGAATCCTGTGATTATTGCAGAAGAAAAGTGATTCGTTTTCTTTTTTAGATTAATTTTCCACACAACGGATGATCATTAATAGTTTTTTATTATTTTTTTGCGGTACGCGGGCCTCTTACTGTTGTGGCCTCTCCTGTTGCGGAGCACAGGCTCCGGACGCGCAGGCTCAGCGGCCATGGCTCACGGGCCCAGCCGCTCCGCGGCATGTGGGATCTTCCCAGACCAGGGCTCGAACCCGTGTCCCCTGCATCGGCAGGCAGACTCTCAACCACTGCACCACCAGGGAAGCCCTTTAATAGTTTTTTATATTAGGCTGTTTTGCTCTTTCCTGGCTGAGTCTGGGTCCTGCTGCCCCCTGTCCCCTTCATTTGTTTTCATTGTTGTGCTCTGTCTTGTATCATAATACCCTTTGAAGTTGTGGAGACAAGTGCTCCATTCAGGGGACACACAAGCGCCTAACCTGTGCCAAGAATAGAGGGGAGTTAGATACGTGACTCTAAATGGTGGGATTTGGGGAGTCCCCGGGGCACGGGCAGGGGCTATGGAACCTGCTTGGGGCAGTGTCTCTGTGGCGTTTGCTGCCCATGGTGTCCCTGCGTGTGGCACGGAGGACCTACATAGCCGTGTGCATTTTTCAGGCTTTTAGGAACTTCTGAACCGTGAGTCTGGTCTTGGCTTCTACAGTGTGATGATCCCAGTTCTTCTCAAAGGGTCCTTTGAGTCACTGCTCTTTGACCCTTCTGGGTCACTCGTCACCTCAGCCTTTTCCACTCTCTCGCTTTGTATCCATGAATCCTCAAATGTGTCCAGGACTTAGGAGAAGCTTCTGTCATATGTCAGGGGCTGCGGTGAGCGTTTCTATTCCCTGCCTGAGAAGCCTCTCACTGGTGGCACCGCGTGGGCCCCCAGGGCATTTTCTTCCCTTTGGGCCGTCTTCCTAGTTCTGGTTTCTGACTGACGCTATTTTTGTCTCATAGGGTGCCACCTGTGGAAATGAAGAAGAGAAATAAGATCCAGCCTTGTTTATCAAAGCCAGCTTTTGCCTCTCTCCTGAGGTAAAAATACAAAAGAAACTGTGGCACACAAAATGTTCAAAATGTGTTTGTAATCATTCTCCACACTTGTTTGCTTTTTTTCATGCAAATCTTAGCAGTATAAGTACATAATATGGTTATCCTACATTTAAGGAAGAGCTTGACTATCCTGTGTCTTTTTGTGCTTTTAGTCAGAACTCTGCATGTATTTTAAGAAAAGGCATTGAAGAACTCAGTCAGACCAGTATTCTTTTCACACAGGTGAGATTAGAGAGGTCTGTTTGTGTTTGATCATAAAAGAGTGCACTCTCCTTTTAGGGTTTTCTTTCCCCACCCTTGTTCCCATGTTATTTTCCACCCTTGTTATTTTTATTTAACTTCTAGGTTAAAGTTTACAGTAGATATTTTCCTTTCACAGACTTTTAATGAACTACATAGATTGTAAATAATGATTGTTCATTATGGTTGTCAGGACTTGTAGAGAATTTACTCTTCCATCCATAAATATTCTTTTTCTTTGTCACCACTGCTTTGATAGAGTGCTGCTCAAAATGCTTCCAGATTAATAGAAATCAATGACAGTCGGGTCTGGGCATGTTGAAGTGTGTAAAACACATACAAGCTTTTCAGCATTTTATCTTTTAAGGATCTAAAATTAACATCGTCTTTTCTTATTTTCTTTTATCGTATTACTGTATCTCTCCATGACTGGTTCTTAACCTTTTGGAGCTACAGGTCCCTTTAAAAATCAGGCAACCTTCTGGAAAACTTTAGATACATAAAATATTTTTACATATGACTACAGGTGTGCCGTGGCTGCTTGTAGTCAATCTGTGGGTGTGTGTCCAGTTAGGATCACTGCAAAGCTAGAAGATTGATGTTAAACTTTTTTTTTTTTTTTTTTTTACCATGACCCCATATTAAGAAATACATTTTGCTTTGGAACTTAGTATCCATACATATTTATAATAAAAAAAAAGAATTTTTACCTTTCCTACTCCAGATACCCTGTATTCTGTTCTATTCACTTTTTAAAAATGAGCTGACCATGACTCGCAAAATTGACTTCATGAGCCACCTATGGGTTGCAGACTGCAGCTTCAAAGCGCTACTCTAGAATCAAGGTACTCTTCAGCTTTCGAGAGAAAAGGCGTTTTCTTTCTGAGAAACCCCAAAGGGGTTAAAGTATTTATGAAAGATTGCTCAGCAGGTGTGTAAGTCTGCACATTTGTCACGTGAATAGTATTCCCTGGAGGCAGAGCTCCCTCCTTTGCAGTAGCCATCAGGAGAAGCTCTGCTGGGAAACCTGGCGGAGTTACCTGCAGTGCTATGGAGAGGACACCTTTCCTTAGCATTGAGCTTGGGTGTGGTTTCATCTTTGTCAGGTATGGGTTAGTGACTCCAGATAATAGTTACTTCACTTTTATAGCTTCGGTTTCTTTGTCTCGTCGACTGAAAAAAGAAAATGCACAGCCTAAAAGTTGAGAATGTTTTATTTGGGGACCTTACTGAGGACTGTAGCCTGGGATGGCAGCCTCTCAGATGGCTCTGAGGAACAGTTCCAAAGAGGTAAGGGAGGAAATATTGGAGTCTTTGCTGAAAAAGACAAACAGACATGTAGTCATGTTGCGGGAAAGGAGACCCTTTCCAGAGTCCTATAGTGAGCTCTTGTGTAACACTCGGAAATGAATTGTCTGAGAAGACACACGTGCTGACAAAGCAAGAGACGTTATTGCGAAGGGGCGCCGGGGCGGAGAGCAGCAGGGTAAGGGAACCCAGGAGGATTGCTCTGCCACGTTGCTCGCAGTCTCGGGTTTTATGGTAATGGGGTTAGTTTCCGGGTTGTCTCTGGCCAATCATTCGGACTCAGGGTCCTTTCTCGTGGTGCACGCATCACTCAGCCAAGATGGATTCCAGCGAGGAGGATTCTGAGAGGTTGGTAGGACACGTGGACTGGCGTCTCCTCTGTCTTTTTGACCTTTCCCGAATTCTTCCGGTTGGTGGTGGCTCATTAGTTCCGTGTTCCTTACCAGGACTTCCTGTCGTAAAATAACTCATGCAAATTGTTACTGTGTTTGCCTGGTCAGGGCAGGCGGTTTCAGTCAGTGTTTCCCTTAACAGTCAGGTATCAAAAGATGACTGCTAATCACAAAAAAGCAGACATCTCAAGTTAATGATTTTACTGCTTCTCTATGAATAGGAGGATGCAGGAGTCTGGGCTTATTGAAATTATTCCTTTTGATATGCACCTTAACTATCTAGGGGCAGCATCCTGTTTTTCTCCACCATGTATCCCCCTCGGGGTGTACCATCTGGGGCGGCTGCAGTGAGCTGAAGGGTTGCCGGCCTCAACATACTTTGTTTACTGGAATGGCAGGCCACATTTTTTTTCCCACAGTCTAAATTGGTTAGTAGAATTTACCTTCCTTTCCAGGCTTTTGTAGGAGTAACAACAGCAAAGATGATCATTATAATGTAATATAACATACTGTAACATAATACGATGTAATATGTAATTATTACAGATAAGGCGGATACTTATTGAGCCCCTACTCTGTGTGAGACATGGAGTTATCCACTGAAAAAAAAAAAAAGCACAACCTAAAAGTTGAGAATTATGTTTTATTTGGGATGTTACTGAGGACTTAATCCTGGGATACAGCCTCTCAGATAGCTCTGAGGGACTGTTCCAAAGAAGGAGGAGCCAGGATTTATAGGAGTTTTGGGAAACCAAAAAACAGGGAGTCGAACATCAAAAGATTACTGCTGGACTTCCCTGGTGGCGCAATGTTTAAGAATCTGCCTGCCAGTGCAGGGGACACGGGTTCAAGCCCTGGTCCAGGAAGATCCCACATGCCACGGAGCAACTAACCCGTGCACCACGACTACTGAGCCTGCGCTCTAGAGCCCACGAGCCACAACTACTGAGCCCATGAGCCACAACTACTGAGCCTGTGCTCTAGAGCCCATGCTCCACAACAAGAGAAGCCACTGCAATGAGAAGCCTGCAACGAAGAGTAGCCCCTGCTCACTGCAACTAGAGAAAGCCCATGCGCAGCAATGAAGACCCAACGCAGCCAAAAATAAATAAATTAAATAAATTAAATTTAAAAAAAAGATTACTGCTAATTAAAGAAAAACCAGACATCCGAAGATAATGAATTTACCCCTTTTCTATGTGTGGGAAGATGCAAGAAACTGTATTATTGGAATTATTCCTTTGATACGCACCTCAGCGATCTGGGCCCAGTATCCGGTTTTCCTTCCTCCTGAATTCCCCTCAGGGTGCACAGTTGGGGGGCGGCTGCAGTAGCCGAAGGCTTGATGGGCTTCAACATCTTTTGTTTACTGAAATGGCAGGCCACGTCCTTTGCCACAGTGCTTGACAGTTATTTCATTTAGAAATAAAATGTAAGTCACCTAGTACAAGGTCTGACTGGCAGTAGATGTTAATCATCAGTTACCATCATTATCACTCCCACCAACTCTGAAGAATAGCGTCCTTTATTGCTTTCACCTCAAGATGCAAAGTCTTCTGTGGTTTACTTTCCCAAGGAAGCCTGGGAAGATCTTGAATCTCCTCTCAATCTTAAGTCAGGTGACCTGACACTTCCTCTTCCCAGAGCAGATCCTAAGCTTAGGGATCAACCCTGATACAGATGATGACCTTTTGAAGTTGGCTGGACCCCTGAGGCTGCTAACACTTGTCACAACTGAATCTAGCACACACACCCCTCTCGAGTAGGAAGGGCTAGTTTCTCACCTCTTTGCTTAGTCTGAATATGGTATAAGTTCTTAGCTCAGCTCTAAAGATCTTGAGCTCCTGTGACTTGCCAAGGTTAGTGATTCCTGGGTAGCAAAGCCAGGATCAAGCTGAAGCTAATTTGTTCCTACTCCACTGCTGTTTATTTCCATTTTGTCATGCAGCCTCTGAAACGCCAGGGGCGCTCTGATCTCCAGCTGCAATTTTTATACTAAGGAAGAACAAAACTGATAAGGCCGGAAAGAAGGGGCCATGTGTTGGGGATGGGATAGGGTTAGCTTAACTTGCTCTGCAGTACCTAGTCCTGGTAGGTGGAAATGGCATTTTAATATGTGCTTTACCTCTTCCTTATCTCTTTTTTTTTTTTTTTTTTTTTTGGATGTGGACGTTTTCAAAGTCTTTATTGAATTTGTTACAATATTGCTTCTGTTTTATGTTTTGGTTTTTTGGCTCGGAGGCATGTGGGAATCTTAGCTCCCTGACCAGGGATTGAACCCTCACCCCCTGCACTGGAAGGCGAAGTCTTAACCACTGGACCACAAGGGAAATCCCTGTTCCTTCTCTTTAATTAAAAAAACTTATTTCTTTCTACTTCATAATGGTCCCATAAGGAATTAGTTTGGAGTTGAAATTCATTCAGTCATTTCTTAAATGTATGTTGTCTGCCTACTCTGTGCCAGGAGCTGAAAGTGAGGGAAAAAACAGAGGTGCCTCATCAAACATTGTTGTTTGAGAGAGTACCCGAGTGGAGCAGGGGGGCAGGACAGGCAACAAGAAGACAAATATCCGTAGTTCTTGTTCTTGAGTAAATTTTAATTTAATGACCTCAGGAAAGAGTTCAGTTCTAGCTACCTCTAACCTTCAGTGGGTTCTTATTTTCACAGCCGACAACAGCTTTATGGTACCTTTTCTTTTGGGAGTGGATCAGCATCTGTACTTTTACTTTCCCTTATTTCTTCCTTTGTCTCTTGCTGTAGATGGCTGTCACTGGTGTTTGCTGGTTTTTAAATTTTGTGCCCCCCCTACTCCCCACCCAAAGCTATTACATAATTTTGGTTTTACTACTTGGAAGGCGTTTCCCTTCCGGGTGTGTAGTTCCAGTGCACATCCCATTCTAGGTAATATTTAAATACTGTTTAAGATGATTTTTTTTTTTTTTTTTTTTTTTTTTTGG
>NW_006796247.1:97964-100149 GCF_000442215.2 Lipotes vexillifer
TTTTGCGGTACGCGGGCCTCTCACTGTTGTGGCCTCTCCCGTTGCGGAGCACAGGCTCCGGACGCGCAGGCTCAGCGGCCATGGCTCAGGGGCCCAGACGCTCCGCAGCATGTGGGATCCCCCCGGACCGGGGCAGGAACCCATGTCCCCTGCATCGGCAGGCGGACTCTCAACCACTACGCCAGCAGGGAAGCCCTTTAAGATGAGTTTTAAAGAATCTTAAAAATAATTATACATTCATGTATACTTAATACAACAATAGGAATGATATACTACAGTTATTTACAGTTGTGATTTTAAAAACATGCAAATATTATACACATTTGGGAAAATCATTCTTTATCCTTTTCTTCCAGGTTTCATCAGTTTCACCCTTTTCTGTGTGCAGCTGATTTTAAAAATACTGCTTCCTTCTATGGTAGCGATAAGTTTGACTTGCCCTATGGGATAAGAACATCAGGTCAGTAATATTATTCTTACCCTGCCCTATTAATATGAGTGGTGTTTGATGTGAATCACGTTTATATAATTTTAAGGCCTTTTAATCTTTGTTTCATAATGATTCCTAAGGATATGATTTGGGGATTGGGTGAAAGGAATTAAATTTTAATACGTAAATCCCCATTCATTTTGAGTCAGTGTGGAATAAAAGAATGAAAAAAGGTAGATTTTTTTATTTTTGAGAAACTGCTTTTCACTTTTGTTTTGCCACCGTATTATTCATGAGTTCCAATGCCTTACTTTATTCTAATTCAGAATTAGCAAGACAACCCTATGGGTTAACTTCCTCCCTATTTCCCATTTCACCTCTTTACCTATGAGTTTTATTTTATGTCATCAGCACATTCTAGGTCCTTGGTCAATCTTTTAATTTAATCAGAGGATATTTTATTTTTGCTGAAATTAGAGAGAATTACTCCATTTACTAGTGATGAAACGATTTTCCCTCTGCTTGTTGACAACTGCTTTGCCTTGCACAATTTTATATTCTAGATTTTGAGAGACCCTGAAAGCCTAGGAGGTGACAAGCCTATAGTTTCCTGAGTTAGACTTTTCTTATTCAGCTGATCCTGGGTGTGTGTGTGTGTGTATGTGTGTGTGTGTGTGTGTGTGTGTGTGTGTGTGTGTTTAATATATATTGCAGAGAGTTTGATAATCTAATAGGTTTAAAGTTGCAGAATATTGATTTCTATACCAATGTCAGTTTCAGAATCATCTGATATGATTAATTTTTGGTTATGATTGTTTTTAGATTAAGTATCTTATTTTTCTGGGGTTTTTGGAGAATGTCCTTAGAGCATTTACCATCCTGAGTGCGCTTGTTAAGTAGTGCTGGCTAACTGCAGTTGTAACATGAATTTTCACCACAGAATAAATCACAGGTGGCCATGCCAGTTTGAAGTGGGTTTTGGGGAGGGCAGTGGATAAGCTGGTTTACTGTGTACCTAAGAAGTCATGATTGCTTTTATTCCTAATACTCTATTTGTTTTCTAGCTGAATACTTTCGACTTGCTCTTTCAAAACTGCAGAGTTGTGATCTCTTTGATGAGTTTGACAAGTGAGTTTGTTTTCTTGCTTCTGTTTTAGTTTTAGCTAAGTTGATTCAAAACATGTACCCCAGTGTAAAATATATTCACTCAGGAAGATTCCATAGCTTTTTTTTTTTTTTTTTTTTGCAGTACGCAGGCCTCTCACTGTTGTGGCCTCTCCCGTTGCGGAGCACAGGCTCCGGACCCGCAGGCTCAGCGGCCATGGCTCACGGGCCCAGCCGCTCCGTGGCATGTGGGATCTTCCCGGACCGGGGCACGAACCTGCATCCCCTGCATTGGCAGGCAGACTCTCAACCACTGCGCCACCAGGGGAGCCCTCTCTCTAAGTTTTTACAACCACCCTGCAAAGTATGGTCGATGATCTCCATTTTTTAAATTGAGAAACTGAGGCCAGGCAAACATATATAGTTTGTTAGAACTGGTAAATGTCAGAGCCAGGATGTGAACCTGGGTGGGTCCATCCAGGGCTGGATGTTTGACTTAACAGTGATAATGGTTATACCTTAAATAATTGTAGCAGGTATCTGCAAAGCTTTGAAAAAAATCCTTGGCCCTGTAAATGTGAGATACTGTTAGGATTCTTTCTTTTTTTTTTTTTTTTTTTTTTTTTTTTTTTTTCGTTCGCGGGGCTCTCC
>NW_006796247.1:100182-100994 GCF_000442215.2 Lipotes vexillifer
GGGCGTCCGTGGCCCACGGCCCCAGCCGCTCCGCGGCATGTGGGATCTTCCCGGACCAAGGCACAAACCCATGTACCCTGCATCGGCAGGTGGACTCTCAACCACTGCGCCACCAGGGAAGCCCTGTTAGGATTCTTGATGGGATGTGACTGGAACTTTTGTTCTTGCCTGTTCGTTTTTTTTTTTTTTAATTTTCATTAATTAATTTATTTTTGGCTGCATTGGGTGTTCATTGCTGCGCACGGGCTTTCTCTAGTTGCGGCGAGCAGGGGCTACTCTTCGTTGTGGTGTGCAGGCTTCTCATCGCGGTGGCTTCTCTTGTTGCGGAGCACGGGCTCTAGGCGCGCAAACGTCAGTCATTGCCTGCTTTTTATCTTAGAACTAGCCGTGCTTTATTTAGTTGCTTTCAGAGCCTCTTCCTGCACAGGTATTCATCATCTGTATGTGCCTCAGCCAGGCTACCTCCTCTCTTCTTGCTGACTTGGTCTGGCTGCTTCCCACCCTCTCCTCCTGCCCCCTACTCCCACCATCAACCCACGTCGGGTTCTCAGCATCACTAGCATTGGGAGGGAGGTGGGTGTGGGTGGTGAGCAAGCACTGAACATCATGCTGACTGCACAGAGGTTTCTGAGCCTGAAGTTGTTAAGAGATGGAAGTACCATCAATGTACAAGCAGAAACTGTGCAAGTATCCAGTGAATGGAGACTGTCCCTGTAGGATCCTCCCAGAGTGAGTACAGTGATGCAATTGACACTCAGCATTGCTGAATTGCCTGTGTGATGCATGCAAACTTGGTCCCTAGAGACTTCAGA
>NW_006796247.1:101004-102006 GCF_000442215.2 Lipotes vexillifer
TTTTGAAAGTGGATAAGAACATACTTGTGACAATATTATCTTCATTTAGGTATTAACTTTTAGGAGGAGTTCACGTGTAATAATACATTTTGCCTACATTTTAAGTAAGTCATTCTACATTTGTCTGAAACCCACGGTACAATCCAAAGATCATAACAGGCCAGCCCATGCCTGAGCAATAAATATATTTTAAGTAAACCCCAGAAAGGCAGAATACACTAACCTGCCTATCGCTGCCTCAGAGTCAACTCAGTCTACCCCCCAAATAACCTTATACATTTCCCATTTCTCCTCTCTGCCTGGGGAAATGCTGTCGGAGAAAGAGGTGTGAGAACAGTCTGTCCTTCTCTGGCAGAGGATCTGGACCTCCCTTAGTCGGGGAGTCCTCCCTGAACCCTCACTGTGGATCCGGGAGCTGTGGCCCTCATGTACCAGGAGGAAGCCTTTCTGGCTGAGGCTTGCTCATTCTCTGTAGGGGTCTGTAGGTCCTAGAGGAGGGGCTCAGGTGGAGAGAGGTGAGAACCTCATTTTCAAGTCCCTTCCCCCTTTGGCTGTTCTCTTTGTCCCTCCCACAAAGGTTCAGACATTTTTTTGTTGTTTCAAATCTGAATCCTTTACTTATTTAGCACACATGATGCCCTTGGTTGGGATAGATTTTACTGTGAATGGGAAAACTCCAAATATCGGTTGCATTCGCAAGATACAACTTTTCCTCTTTCTTACAATTGTCATGTAATTAGCAGCTGTTAGCAGCTGTTAATCATCAGAGACCAAGGCTTCTCTATTGTGACTCTGTTATTCTTCCTTATGGTCCAATCTGATGGCTGGACTTCACCAGTCATATGTACATTCTGGCCAGCAGGAAGGATGAAGGGGGAAGGGCATGCCCCCAGCCATTAAGACTTGCCTCCTTCTTTAAGGACATTTCCCAGAAATTACATATAACACTTTATTACAGCGAGTGATGTGCTGGAGCCTGTTGGTACCAACTTGTGAGAGCTG
>NW_006796247.1:102016-103465 GCF_000442215.2 Lipotes vexillifer
GCTCTTCCCAAGTCCGTGTTCAGTACCATCCAGGTAGAAGCTTGAAGTTAGCCGTGGTGGGAATATATTTATACCATGGAAATTGGCAAACACTGCAAACTAGGGCTTCCCCATCACCCCCCTCTCTCCCAAAGAGGACTGATTGTTAAAAATTTTCTAGCAACCACCAATTATATCCCATTGGCTAGGGGTATAATCACAAGGCCTTTCTGGAAGGTGGACTGGAAAATGTAGCCTCTATTCCATGTGGCTGTGCACCCACCTTAGAGAGAGAGAGTGTCCTAATTTAAGAGACAAATGAAACATAGTTATTGAGGGGCAAGTAGCAGTCTTTACCAGTGTTGTCCACCATTTTCTGTTTCTGTGCCTGGAAATATTCAAGATTCTAAAGTCAGTTACGTAACACTATACCAACCTAGCTCGGTGCTTGAAGCAGCCAACTGTGGTTTCTCTCTTGGAAATGAAAGCTGTTGAAACATATTGGTGTTGCAGATCATTTTGAAACGGGGTTTCTTATGAGGTCTTATTTATGCCACCTTTGTAGGTAATGTGAGTATAACTCAGTGAGGCAGAGAGAGCCTTTTTCTAAAGTCACTACCATGAAGAACTTGGGCCAGAAATAAAGAGGGAAGGGAACAGGAGTGTGCATGTTTGGCCGTAACTCTGCGTGGAAGAGCCCAGGAGTTTTAAGAATTCCATGCTGCTTCTTTGCTCTACCTCCCCTCTTCCCTCCATCCCCCCCCCACCAAATCTGTTCTTTTTCAAAGTTTTTGGTCACTTAGTAATAATCGTAATAATTTGCCTCCCTTCTTGTAATTACATCTGTTAGAAAAAGTATTTTCATTATAGGAAGTTGCCTTTCGCCCTAATTGTGTGATAGGAGTTCTCAATTTCCCCTGTGAAAAGATGAGAACACATGATAGGCCATTTACATACCCCATTGTATTTTATTATGTTATTTATCTTTTTGGTATGTATTTTTAATAGAGGGTTAGTCTTGGGCTTTTTCTTTTATATTCTTTCTGAGTTTCTCTCCTGAGCAATGGTACAGCAGGTTGGGATGGGGTGAATATTGAGGCTGCTAAGCTGTTCCCTAAAGAATCCCAGTTGTCTCACCTCACCTGGTGGTGAATATTGAGGCTGCTAAACTGTTCCCTAAAGAATCCCAGTTACCTCACCTCACCTGTTCCTGCTCAGTTGTATGGACTGAGGGCCAGACCCAAAAGCACAGTAAAGTCACAGAGAGGGTCAGAGGCAGGAAGGATGGAGATCGTTAGTCCAATCCCCTCATTTTAAAGATGAGAGGACTGAGGTCCATAGAGGTTAAGAGGTCTCCAGACTTCCACTGTTCTCCAGTTACTCCCTTTGCATTTAACCAGCAGCGCAAAGATAGAAGACTCCACAATTAAATGTCTTAGACTGAGTGTCATCTGAAGACGTAAGGGAAAG
>NW_006796247.1:103475-104984 GCF_000442215.2 Lipotes vexillifer
AGAGAATTCCGGAACTGTGAATTCTTTTGGGTATATTCTTTAGGATTTCCAGGGCTGTAAATCGCCCACCCACCCCCATTATATAATGCGGCTCCTGCCTTTATCCTTAACCTCAAACCATTTTTAATACTTTTACAGGGCTAAACTAAAACATCTCCAGGGTACATGTGTAAATTCACCAAAACAGATGTACGTTAAATAGGGTTTTTCGTTTTTTTGTGGGTTTTTTTTTTTTTTGCCTCTTAAAGATAAATGATCTGGATAGAATCTTCTCTGAATAGATACTACTGAAAAAATTTCCTTTTCTCAGCTCTCATCCTAGAGATCATGCACAGTAGATATGCCAGTTGGCCTTCTCTGTAATTTGCCGCTGAGCCAGAGGAGCCTAAGTTTGGGAAAAAGAAAAAGTCTCAAAGAAATGTTGACAAATCATTTTTTTTTCCTTGTTAAGGTGAAATTCACACAACATAAAATGAACCGTTTGAAAGAGAACAATTCAGTGGCACTTAGTACATTCACAGTGTTGTGCAACCACCACCTCTAGCTAGTTCCAAAAAGACAAACCATTTAAAAACAATGATTAATCTTTTTGTGTTTTCTTTTCCATGTTCCTCCTTTTATGGGAATACTCAAACTAGCTGTCTGGCCAGAACTTCGGCAGCAGAGGAGCGATGCTAAGGGTAGAAAAGGATAGCTTAGAAAAATTTGTTTTTATTCTTTTGTCGGGGAGAGGGGAGGGCAGGTGGTGGGCATGGGCCATCTGAAATAGAGGGGCGGTACTGGTGAAAAGTTGCTAGAGTCAGCAGGTCAGGCGTAACTGCTCTGGGACCTTGGGCAAGTTTCGGAGTTTCTGAACCTTGGTTTTACAAAAGAGGAGGTGGATCTGTATATGCACATTATACCAATGTCAGCTTTACTAGTTGATAAAGTTAAGTTAATAAATTAAGTCAGTGTAACCACTGGAAGAAACTGGGTGAAGGTTACACAGGACTTCTCAGTACTATTTTTGCAACTTCCTGTGAATCTAGAATTATTTCAAAATAGAAAGCTTAAATTGAAAACATGGGCTTCCCTGGTGGCGCAGTGGTTGAGAGTCCGCCTGCCGATGCAGGGGACATGGGTTCATGCCCCGGTCCGGGAAGATCCCACATGCCGCAGAGCGGCTGGGCCCGTGAGCCATGCCCGCTGAGCCTGTGCGTCCGGAGCCTGTGCTCTGCAACGGGAGAGGCCACAACAGTGAGAGGCCCACGTACCGCCAAAAAAAAAAAAGAAAAAAAGAGAAAACATATGACCACGTGAAACTTGTGCACGAATGTTCATAGCAGCATCATTCATAATAGCCCCAGAGTGGAAACAACCAAATGTCCAGCAACTGCTCAATGGATAAATTAAATGCATATATTTACAATGGAATGTAATTCAGCCATACAAAGCAACACAGTACTGATTCCTGCTAGACCATGAGTGAATCTTGAAAACATTTTTTTTTTTTTTTTTTTTTTTTTGGGG
>NW_006796247.1:105165-111224 GCF_000442215.2 Lipotes vexillifer
GTGGGTTCTTCCCGGACCGGGGCACGAACCCGTATCCCCTGCATCGGCAGGTGAACTCTCAACCACTGAGCCACCAGGGAAGCCCTTGAAAACATTTTGCTCAGTGAAAGCAGTCAGTCACAGAAGATCACATATTGTATGACTCCATTTATATGAAATGGCCAGGATAGACAAATCTATAGAGATAGAAAGTAGATTAGTTGTGCCACAGACAGGGGTTGGGATGGGGGTGGAAATGGAGAGTGACTGCCACTGGCTGTGGGGTGTCGTAGTCGGGTGATGAAAACATTCTGGATTGGATAATGGTGATTGTGGCACAGCTTTGCGAATATGCTAAAACCTGCTGAATTTTATTATTTAAATGGATGAATTTTAGGGTGTGTGAATTATATTTCAATTTCAAAAAACGCTCTTAAAGAGGAGGGGGGATGGTTGAGGTACCCTCTAGATTCCTTTCTAGCCACTTTGTTCAGAGGGCACCATGATGCCACACCTAGAACAAACAGTGTGGAGTGACACACCTCTAGTTCTCTTGCCATCGTTTCCCTACGCTGTCGCTCTTGATTTCTCAGGACTCAGTTCCTTGTTAATCTCCAAAGCACAGCTCACACAATGTGGCCGTGCTTTTTTATAAACTTCACTAGTGATCGAGGATATTTTAAGGGAACTGCATCACAAAGACTACCTACAATGTGCCCATGTTATGAGATCCTGACCCTTCCTGGCTGTGTGTGGAGCTCTGTAGCACCAGCTTGCACCCTGGTCCTGGAGATTGCTGCTCTCTCCTCAGTGGGAGCACATCCACAGCCAGAGCAGCGAAATCCTGGCTCACAGAGTCTCTGGTCTCGCTTAAAATACAGGAACCAGCTTTCCTCCCGCAGCCATCACCATCGCATTCCGCAAGCACGCCAGATTCTGTGAAGCGTGCTTGAGTCCTGCATAGCTGGTTATAGAGTAACTAAACATAAATATCCTACTTACTGGAAGCGCCTGTGTTAAGTCAGTTGCTTGCTAAGTGGATGGGGATTTGCGAAGGCTGCCTAGTTGCTCACCTAGGCAGAATCCATGATGTCAGCAGTGGCAGAGCCAGGTTACATCGGCAACCAGCCAGGGTGGGAGCATGGTCTTTGACAACTTAAGGCGTCAGCACTGTATTTATTAAAAAGAGCCCAAGCTCTATAAGGGATATCAGTGTCTGCATCACTGCTCTGGCCATCCTCTGCTCTGCAGTTTCTTTACATGGCAGCATTTTCAGCCAGGAGGAGGACTTGAGGGTGAGGGGAGGTTGTGATTCTACATCAACAAAGTAGTCATTTGTGGCAGAGAGGAACACATACGTGTTCTGTAGCAACTGCTGTGGTCAGATGTTGGAGAGAGAGAGATACAGAAACCATGGTACACATGCCAGAGGAAGTGACGGATGGCTCTGTGCGACATAGGTTAACAACATTTGAGACCTCAGTGATTCCCTTAATTTGTAAAAGGGCATGCTGAGATCCAAGAGGTTAGGTCATGAGGCCAGGCTCCCAGAGGTGCTGAGTAGGGGAGCCACATCTAGCAGTGAGATCTCCACCCCGCTCCAATATACAGGGTTTTAGGATCTCTGGGCTGCAAGTAGCACTCTTCTAAGTAAGCGTGATTTGAACTAAGTGGATGTTTATTATCCCCCATATCACATAGATGTGTGGATTCAGATGTATAGAATCAGGTTTGTGGATCTAGCTCGCAGGGCAGGCCACGTATGGCTGCACAGACTGGATTGCACAAACCGAGGGAGTGCCGACGTACTGGGTACCACCTGCACGTCTGTATGGATTGGCTTCAGTTATGGGATTGAATTAGTGGCTCAGTAATGTCAGGGCAGCTTCTTGGTGGCTCTCTCTGGCTTTCCCTCTTAGGTGCAAGATGACTACAGCTGCCCTAACCTTGTTATCGCATGTCAGTATCTAAGCAGAAAGGATGGGTAGATAAAAATCAGTGTTCTGCTCAAACTATTCTCTTCCTGGGGGTAAAATCTTTTCCAGGGCATTTAACAGACTTCCCTAATATCTTATTGCCCGGGGATGGTTCATGTGACCACATCTAAGCCAACCATTGGCACAGGAATATACTCACCACTGTTAGGCTTGTGAAAGCAGGGCTCTGCCAGCAAAGGTACAAGGGGTAATGGGTGTTGGGAATATGACCAGTGGGATCTGCCAGAGATTGCTACATTGAAGATGGAGTGATACATTTTAATGTATACACTATGCTGCTGAAAGGAGTCATACAGTATTTAGAAAAGAAGACAGATCACAGATCACTGGAAGTGGGCAGTTCAGGTTTACTTTCTCTATATTGATGATGTTGATGTTTCACTCTGCACAGGCTAGTAACTCTTCTGGATGGGCCTGACTTGACGAGAAACATGGCTTTCACCTAGGGGAAGTGTAACCTCTTGCCATTACTATTTCAGCAGCTTTCCAGATTTTCCATTAACAGGTTCAGGCACTCTGGAATGATCTTGTTTTCTGGGTGAGCAATTTGAGGCCCATGGATTTCCCTTCCTGTTTCCAGAGTGGAGGAAGGAAGAACGGCTACCTGTTTCTCTAGCTACAAAGTCACACTTAAGGTGACAACCAAATCAGTTTCTAAAATGCACAACCTGTGAATCAGGATGTTTTAGATTGGAGGATGCAGAAATATAAATATTTATAAATAAAATATAAATAAATATAAAATTTTAGATTAGAGGATGCAGAAATATAATATTCTTGCCCATTAGGGATTCACAATTCACTGCAGCTGATTGTGAATGAAAGTTGTGTTAATTAAATATCTTGAAGTTATACAGTCACCCAAAGGACACTGGAAGTTATTGGTTCACACTAAGGAAACGGGAAGCCAGGAGCCCAGGCCAGGTGGATGAAGCCAAGGAGAGGATGAATCACTCCTTTGGTAATACGGGGGTACCTGCTGTGGAGGGAGGAAAGCAGTGAATTACAAGGTATGTGGTTCAGACCGTGGATCTGTTCCATTTCACATTTTCCAGCATCATGGGGGCACTGTGAATACCAGCTGCAGAGAAGATGTTATTGCCTAAGAGTAGTCTTAGGCAAACCCCTTGAGGAGTTTCTAATGTCATGTATGATATTCAGAAAAATGTGTGGATCTTTGCAATATCCCTTGCCAAGAGGAAAAGTAAAATTTCATTGACGAGATTTCCTTTTAAAGACATCAGCAAACTTTTCCTGTGGTAAAGGGCCCTCCCCTTTCCACCTGCCCCCTACAAAGCTGACAGAGAAGAAAACAGAAAGTGAAATTTTTAAAATGCGATGACCATGGAACTGTAAAGCGTCTTTGGAACTGGAGTTCTCTTGGGTGAGGCAGTGTCCATATGATTTCTTTCCATTTGTCCCAAGCGGGCGGAGGCTGAGTAGAAGGAATGACCCTCTCTCTGTAACCAATCCTTGGGGCTCCTGTGAAACAGATCTGCTTGCACCCTTAACTCCCCCTTTTCTTTTGGCTTGGAAGGCTTGTTAGGGTTTGTGAGAGGAGGTTCAGGACCTTGAGTCTGAGAGGGGACCAGGGATGTGACCTGAGTATAACAGATGGTAGCTTCTTGTATTGCGATGCTCTTTTGGCCACATGTGATCTGGGGCTTGATTATCAACTGTAATCCCGCCTGATACAGATAACACTGAGGGAAACTTCTGGCTGAGTGTTTATGCAACTGGCTGTGTCTGGGACTGAGCTGAGTTCCCTCTTTCTGGGGTCAACTTCAGAGATTAGGCCTGTGGGGCAGGAGTCCTTTGTTGAGGTTCCAAGATAAGAACTCTGGGGACACACAGTGGTGGCCTGTGCTCCTGGCCCCGCCCTGGCATGTTCGGTGGTATTGGAGTCAGGCAAGCCTGGTTCAGGCTGGGGACCCCAGTCCAGGATGGTTGCTGGGAGGGGAGTGGCCTCCAGCCTTCTTTGAAGGGAGAGGGTTAGTCTACATGACATAAATTATAGATATTCCTCCTTCATCTCCACACAGGTGACCTCCCAGGAACAGAGCTGTTATTTCCATCCTGTCCATTCCTAGCCACTCCCTCCCTGGTGCCCAGCCTCACTTAGCGTCCTGGCAGGGAGACGGAGTAGCATCTGGAGGTTCAGCCTCTGATTTTGCATTAAACTGGCCGTGAGGTCATGGAAGGAGGAACCACACAAGCTGTGTGCATGGGAACTGCTCCCTGCTGTACAGCCCTCATGGGCTAGGTCTGCTCAGGAGGATGGCCGCAGACCCAGAGAGAAAAAGGTTTGAAGCTGACCAGCATCCCCATCTTCTCTGTGCCACCTGGATGCAGAGCACCGTGGACAGAGTAGCTTCCTGGAATTGGGATTTATGTCAAACTTGTATATAAGAGCACCTAGAAATGTTCCTTTCATAGTTAAAGACAAGCAGATTTAGGAAAGAAACTTGTCTAGAACACATTGTGACATGTCCATCATAGGAGGTCTGGGGGTACAGACTCAAGGAGGGCCTGTTGGACGGTTGCCCCCCAGCCCCCATCAGTACCATCTGTGAAACCCTGGATCTTCTTGTTTTTGTAACAAAGTAGACACTGATTATGCATGACTTTTTAATATTTGGGAGCTGAAAGTCTCAAAACATTAAAAAAGTGTTTTTAAAAAGTTTAAGGTGTGGGGCTTCCCTGGTGGTGCAGTGGTTGAGAGTCCGCCTGCCGATGCAGGGGACGCGGGTTCGTGCCCCGGTCCAGGAAGATCCCACATGCTGCGGAGCGGCTGGGCCCGTGAGCCATGGCTGCTGAGCCTGCGCGTCCGGAGCCTGTGCTCCGCAACGGGAGAGGCCACAACAGTGAGAGGCCCACGTACCACAAAAAAAAAAAAAAAGTTTAAAACATCAAGCAAATAGATGAACTAAACAAATTCTAAATAAAAAAGGGAAATTTACATGTGTAGGAATGTGTATCTTGTCTCTCCTTAACCTGACAGAACCAACTCCTGGCTCCTTTCAGTAGTTCCTGTACTGCTGTGTTGTCTACGTTTAAATATTCTACAGCATTTGTGCAATTTTGCTACTGATTAATTTCCTAAGAGCCTTACGGTCTGGAGTTCATCTGGTCTGCTGATTTCACGGTTCTTAGAGAAACAGTTTTTTCCTCATACTTCCACATCATGAGGGCCCTGCAAGGACAATCTCAACAGCCTTCTCCTCTGTAGTTTTGTCCCTGAGAGGAGAAGGGCATGATCTGTTTTGTCATTTCTCCAGGCCTGGCCGAGTGGTGGTGAGAGCTTGGAGTTGGATGGGCCAGGCCATTGTTTTAAAATTAATTTTTATTGGAGTAGAGTTGATTTACAATGTTGTGTTAGTTTCAGGTGTACAGCAAAGTGAATCAGCTATATATAGACATATATCCACTCTTTTTTAGATTCTTTTCCCATATAGGTCATTACAGAGTATTGAGTAGAGTTCCCTGTGCTGTACAGTAGGTTCTTATTAGTTATCTCTTTTATATGTAGTAGTGTGTATATGTCAATACCAATCTCCCAATTTATCCCTTCCCTGCCCCTCTCCCCCTTGGTAACCATAAGTTTGTTTTCTACAGCTGTGACTCTTTTTCTGTGTTATAAATAGGTTCATTTGTACCACTTTTTTAGATTCCACATATAAGTGATATCATATATTTTTGTCTTTCTCTGTCTGACTTACTTTACTCAGTATGACAATCTCTAAGTCCATCATGTTGCTGCAAATGGCATCATTTCATTCTTTTCTATGGCTGAGTAATATTCCATTTGTGTGTGTGTGTGTGTGTGTGTGTGTACCATGTCGTCTTTATCCATTCCTCCATTGATGGTTGCTTCTATGTCCTGGCTATTGTAAATAGTGCTGCAGTTAACACTGGGGTACATGCATCTTTTTGAATTTTGATTTTCTCCAGATATATGCCCAGGAGTGGGATTGCTGGATCATATGGTAGCTCTGTTTTTAGTTTTTTTTTTTTTTTTGTGGTATGCAGGCCTCTCACTGTTGTGGCCTCTCCCACTGCAGAGCACAGGCTCCAGACGTGCAG
>NW_006796247.1:111316-120819 GCF_000442215.2 Lipotes vexillifer
CAGGCGGACTCTCAACCACTGCGCCACCAGGGAAGCCCTGTTTTTAGTTTTTTAAGGAACGTCCATACTGTTCTCCATAGTGGCTGCACCAATTTATATTCCCACCAACAGTGTAGGAGGCTTTCCTTTCCTCCACACCCTCTCCAGCATTTATTGTTTGTAGATGTTTTGATGATGGCCATTCTGACCGGTGTGAGGTGATACCTCATTGTAGTTTTGACTGGCATTTCTCTAATAATTAGCAACGTTGAGCATCTTTTCACGTGCCTCTTGGCCATCTGCATGTCTTCTTTGGAGAAATGTCTATTTAGATCTTCTGCTCATTTGATTGGGTTGTTTGTTTTTTTGATATTGAGATGCATGAGCTGTTTATTTTGGAGATTAATCCCTTGTCAGTCACTTCATTTGCAAATATTTTCTCCCATTCTGTGGGTTGTCTTTTTGTTTTGTTTACGGTTTCCTTTGCTGTGCAAAAGCTTTTAAGTTTAATTAGGTCCCATTTGTTTATTTTTATTTTTATTTTCATTACTCTAGGAGGTGGATCAAAAAAAGATCTTCCTGCGATTTGTGTCAGAGAATGTTCTGCCTATGTTTTCCTCTAAGAGTTTTACAGTATCTGGTCTTACACTTAGGTCTTTAATACATTTTGAGTTTATTTTTGTGTATGGTGTTACAGAATGTTCTGATTTCATTGTTTCACATGTAGCTGTCCAGTTTTCCCAGCACCATTTATTGAAGAGGCTGTCTTTTCTCCATTGTATATTGTTGCCTCCTTTGTCATAGATTAGGTGACCATAGGTGCATGGGTTTATCTCTGGACTTTCTATCCTGTTCCACTGACCTATATTTCTTTTTTTGTGCCAGTACCATACTGTTTTGATTACTGTAACTTCATAGTATAGTTTGAAATCAGGGAGCCTGATACCTCCAGCTGCGTTTTTCTTTCTCAGGATTGTTCTGGCTATTTGGGGTCTTTTGTGTTTTCATACAAATTGTAAAATTTTTTGTTCTAATTCTGTGGAAAATGCTATTGATAATTTGATAGTGATTGCATTGAATCTGTAGATTGCTTTGGGTAGTATAGTCATTTTCACATTATTGATTCTTCCAGTCCAAGAACATGGTATATCCCTCCATCTGTTTGTGTCATCTTTGATTTCTTTCATCAGTGTCTTACAGTTTTCTGAGTACAGATTTTTTGCCTCCTTAGGTAGGTTTATTCCTAGGTATTATATTCTTTTCTTTTGCAATGGTAAATGGGATGTTTCCTTAATTTCTCTTTTGGATCTTTCGTTGTTACTGTATAGGAATGCAAGAGATTTCTGTGTGGTAATTTTATATGCTGCAACTTTACCAAATTTATGGATGGGCTCTAGTAGTTTTCTGGTAGCATCTTTAGGATTTTCTATGTGTAGTATCATGTCATCTGCAAACAGGGACAGTTTTACTTCTTCTTTCCAGTTTGGATTCCTTTCATCTCTTTTTCTTCTCTGATTGCTGTGGCTAGGACTTCCAAAACTATGTTGAATAAAAGTGGTGAGAGTGGACATCCTTGTCTTGATCCTGGTCTTAGAGGAAATGCTTTAAGTTTTTCACCATTAAGAATGATGTTTGCTGTGGGTTTGTCATATATGGCTTTTATTATGTTGAGGGCCATGCCACGTTGGATGAGAGCTGAACAGTAGATAATCCACTGGCCTAGGCTGATTCCAGCTAGCAACGGGAAGTCCCACTTCATGTCCTACTTTAAAGCTCTTTGCCAGGAGCACACAGTAAACTTTTCATTTGTATTGGTTAAGCTCCAAGAACCAGTACCTGTTTGGGGAATTGAAGTGAGCACGGGCAGGTACAAGGAAGCTGCACTTTGCCAACCAGATTCTATACTGTCTGTCTCCAAACTTATAAGACGCAGCAGTAACCCAGAGGTGGAATCTCAGGGGAATGGGTAATGCTGATGGAAAATACATATACATTTAATATGAAACACACTTGTATCAATATTAACATGCAGAATCCTATATTGAGGGGTATTTTTGTAGTCCAAAGGTCTGGACTCAATCCTAATTTTACCTCTTTGGAGTATGACTTTGAAATGTCACCTAACAGTTTTTTTAATCTCTTTCTTCATTTGTAAAATGGGAATATCAGGCTTACTTATCTCAGTGGGTGGTTATGAGAATCAAATGAGGGGATGTATATGAACTGATATGCGTTAATAGTTGCTAATGATCACATACTTCCTATGGAATGTTATTTCTTGAATCTTGTATCTTTCTAATACATCCCTAGACCTGTAAGTTGCAACTGGTTCTTTTTCTACTTGTGCAACAAGTGAAATCTTGTATTGGGTTCCTCAGAGTATGAATGGGTTCTTGGAATCACCCAGTTTTGTAAAAGATGGCTCAATCTCTCTCTTGTCATTTGCCCAGCAGTGTGCCGTGTAAAAAATGTGTGGTGGTTGGTAATGGAGGAGTTTTGAAGAATAAGACGTTAGGAGAAAAAATTGACTCCTATGATGTAATAATAAGGTAAATATATCTTCTATTTGCTAACCTGGAATTATTTCAGAAGCGTATAGTTTCCTGCTTTAGTACCGCTGTGTTTTAAAAGGAGGTAGAGTCGCTGTAGTATATTTAAGTACATTACACATTACTCGAGTTGTTGCCTGGAGTAGGCCTAGATTTCAGGTCATTTATTTAGCAAATATTTATGAAATCCCCTTAATATGCCAGGCACAGTTCTAGCTCTAGTTCTGGAACAGTTCTAGGGGGATATAGCAGTGAAAAAGAATAATATTCTTGCTCCCCGTGGAGCTTACATTCTAACGAGGGGAAGAAAACAGTAATTAAATAAAGAAATGTGGTAATAAATGCCATGCAAACAATTAAAACATGTGTGATAGAGAATGACTGAGTGGCTATTTTTGAATTGATGACTGTTTTGAAGGGGAGGCGTCTAAACCGGACCTAAGACCACACAGTACCGGCCGTATGAAGACTGGGGAATACAGACAGAGAGGATGTTTACTGCAGGTCTCCAGGAGGGTATGATGCTAGGTTTAAGAGCAGCAGCAAGAAAACCAGTGAGGTTGGAGGGCAGCAGGCTGGGGAGGTGGTGCAATTGGCAGCTGAAGAGGTAGGTAAGGAGCAGGCTGTGTAGGACTTTGTAAACTATGATTAGAGCTTGCGTTTTATGTTAAGTATAACAGAAAACTTTTGAAAATTGTTAAGCAAGAGAGCAACTCTATCTGGTTATGTCTTTAAAATACCCTGGTGATGGCATGGACAATGAAACAGGAAGGACAAGCTGTAGAAACGAAGAGGCCAGTTAGGTTGCTGCATTTGGGTAGAGAATGGGTGGCTTGCAACAGGATTGTCATGGCGTGGAAGGAGATAAGGGGCTACACTGAGGCATGTTTTAGGGGTAGAGTTATCAGGATGTTCTGATGCATTAGATGTGAGCAGAGATGGGAATAAAGGAATGCAGGATACCTCCTCCTAGGTTTTCAGCTTAAGAGATTGGCTGGATAGTGGTACCATTCATTGAGTTGGGGAGGACTAGGGTAGGAACAGGTTTAGAGGAGAATCAAGATTACTGTTTGAACATACCGGGTTTGATATGCTTACTAGATTTGCGGTGGGTAAGTCAAGTAGGCAGTTAGATAAACAGGTTAAAATCTTCATTGCGAACAGCCTGTAAGTTGTACTTAAACCGTGGACTGGGTGAGATTTCCCAGGGAGAGACAGAGAAGAGGGTCCAGGACTGAGCTTTGAAGTAGTCAAAACTTAAAGGTTGAGCAAAGAAAAAGGAGTTAAAGAGTTGGAGAGGATCTACCAGTGAGGTAGGAAGAAAGACAGAAGGTGGTCACAAAAGCCAAGAGAGCACAGTGTCTTAAGACAGAGGGAGGTTTCAAGCATGACAAAGGCTGGTGAGAGGTCACGTAAGATAAGGACAGAGTTCACCATTGGACTGGCAAGCTGAAGCTCACTGTTACTCTTGACAGAAGAAGACTTGGAGGCACGGTGCAGGGGAGAAGCCCAAGTGGGGTGGTTTGAGGAGAGAATGACAGGTGAGGAAGTGGAGAAACCAGTAGAATCAACTCTTTAGAGAAATTTCACTGTGGAGCTGAGAAATGAGATAGTCGCTGGAGATGATTATGGACTCAAAGGAGATTTTCTATTTTGTTTCCTTTTATAAAGATAGATTCTAAAGCATATTAGTAAACTGATGGAAATGAGTAAGGAGGTTGGTGTGGTAACAAGAGAGGGGATGGGGTCCAGAACACCAGTGTGGTTATCTCTGCAGTGGAAGGGAAAGCTGGGATTGTGGTTACAGCTACCAAGAGTCCCATAGATGTAATGGTGGGGAAATGCGGACATTTCGAGTTCTGTTTTCTCATTGAAAGGGTGAAGTCAGGTCATTATCCGGGATAAAGTTTGTGTGTGTTGGGAATGGCTATGAATACTCTTCTGTAGAGTGGGAAAGCTTTGCGCTGGGCAATGCATTAGGATGACCTGGCAGTGCTTGGGCATTTTGCTGGGTTACAAGCTGAGGGTTTCTGCATAGCGTGGTCACCTTATTTTCTGTGGATTATTCATTTTGAGGAAGCTGTGAAAATTTATCCACAAAACAATGTTGAAACACTCACAAATTTCTTTATAATTGTCTAAAATCTGGTCACCTAGAACCACACCAGGCCCTTGTGGGAAAATGCCATTAAAGACATTATGAAAGTCATTTCAGGTGTTACTAAGGCTGCCTTATATCACAGTCAGTGGCAAAGGATCAAACAGTATTTATCTCCTGGGGACAGTGTTTTGGGAACAATGCATTCCTTTTCATAGCACACCTTCATGGTGTGTGCATAAATAGTATATGTCTAACCTTGGCTTTGAGTATCCACAAACCCAACACTGGATCCTTTGTGGTTCTTTGGTTCACACCAGAGACAGTCATTCATTTGGTTGTGCTTGGGTATAAATATAGCAATTTTATGTCGTTACTTTATTTCAGAGCACAACAATTTTGGTGGTTTTTCAAATCACCTTAACTGTGACTCTTGCCTGTCAGTCACTGAGACACACGTCCACCTGCTACATGATTGTGTAACCCTGGGCAAGTAACTTTATCTCTATGTACATTGGGGCCCTTATCTACAAACACAAGGGGTTTTGTCTGGATGTCCTCCCACGTCTCTTTTAGCTTGAGTATTCTGTGGTTTTATGTTCCCATTTGTTTCATCTTGTCTTCAGTTTTTTCTGGAGGTAAGAATGAATTATCAGGGTCCCCACAGTTAATTTTCAAACACAAATGAATGTTTCTGCCTTTGATCAAACAGCTGTTTCACGAAAGGGAGTTATTTCCTTGGCTATTACGTGTGAAAGATTGACCGATTGCCACGTGGCTTTAGAGTCCTGGCTACACGGCTGACGATGTTTGTCCAGCTCTGAGAACTGTGATGGACGTGACCCGTACTGCGCTTGGTCTACATATCTTGTGTGTTTTACTACCCACAGAATGAATAATGGTCCTATTTTAGGACATGAAGAGGAAGTTGGGAAAAGGACTACCTTCCGACTTTTTTATCCAGAATCTGTTTTTTCAGATCCCAGTCACAATGATCCTAATACTACGGTGATTCTCACTGCTTTTAAGCCGCTTGATTTAAAGTGGCTGTGGGAATTGTTGACAGGTGGCAAAATAGTAAGTTGGCAAAATTGATCTGGCTTCCAATTACCTTCACTTTTTTTTTCATTTAAAAAAAGAGACAGCAACACGTTGTATTTTCTATTTTCTTACTTTATTTCAGAACACTAATGGTTTTTGGAAGAAACCAGCATTAAATCTGATCTATAAACCTTATCAAATCAGAATATTAGATCCTTTCATTATCAGAACAGCAGCTTATGAACTGCTTCATTTCCCGAAAGTGTTTCCCAAAAATCAGGTATGTATTTTCCTTTGAAGTTTCAAAATAAAGACCTCACTGGGGTGGGACAGAGGGTCCTTGGGGCTCTTGGAAACTGGATGAGAACCACAACTCGTGAGGTGGCTTCACTCACGTCTGGGTTAGTGAAATCACATACCTTTGGATTTTAGCTTTATGTTTTTCAGGTTGCAAGGAAAAGAACCTTAAGTGTGTGTGTGTGTGTGTGTGGGTTTCTGCCATTAATTAATCAATCAATTAATTATTTTTGGCTGCGTTGGGTCTTTGTTGCTGCCCACTTGCTTTCTCTAGTTGCGGCAAGCAGGGGCTACCCCTCCTTGGGGTGCGCGGGCTTCTCATTGTGGTGGCTTCTCTTTGTTGTGGAACACAGGCTCTAGGTGCGTGGGCTTCAGTAGTTGTGGCTCGTGGGCTCAGTAGTTGTGGCACACAGGCTTAGTTGCGGCGCACAGGCTTAGTTGCTCCGCGGCAATGTGGGATCTTCCTGAACCAGGGCTCGAACCCGTGTCCCCTGCATTGGCAGGTGGATTCTTAGCCACTGCGCCACCAGAGAAGTCCCTAATTCTTTTTAATTATAAGGAATCTCATTGACTCTGACTCTTGCAGCCCTGTTTGTCTACATTCCCTAGGGAAAAAATAGTCTTTAGACCCATACAGTGGCAGGCTATGTTTTTCACTTGAAGCTTGAGTAACTGTGTAATGTGATATCTCAGCTGAAATGAAGCTTTCCCTTTTGTAATTGGGTAAAATCCAAAGAAATAAACGTGTATTTGGTATCTTTTCTTCAGAATGATAAAGAAATTCTAAAATATTACATGCTTAAAATCAAACAGCTTTTACAAAGGAGTGTTTTTTAAAAAAGGAAATCATCCTTTTCTCTTCTCTCCATAACTCAGATTATCTCCCAAGCTTTATTGCCTTTTATATCCTTCTAGACTCTTGTTTATGCATTTACAAACACAAGCACTTGTTTTTTTAAAGTTAATTTTTATTGGAGTATAGTTGCTTTACAATGTGTTAGTTTCTGCTGTACAGCAAAGTGAATCAGTTATACCTATATCCCCTCTTTTTTTGATTTCCTTCCCATTTAGGTCACCACAGAGCACTGAGTAGAGTCCCCTGTGCTATACAGTAGGTTCTCATTAGTTATCTATTTTATACATAGTAATTATATATATGTCAATCCCAATGTCCCAATTCATCCCATCTCCCCTTCCCCCCTTGGTATCCATGTTTGTTCTCTACATCTGTGTCCTCTATTTCTGCTTTGGGAGTAAGTTCATCTGTACCATTTTTCTAGATTCCACATATAAGCTGTATTATACGATATTTGTTTTTCTCTTTCTGATTTAACTCCTCTGTATGACAGTCTCTGGGTCCATCCATGTCTCTGCAAATAGCACTAGTTCGTTCCTTTTTATGGCTGAGTAATATTCCACTGTATATATGTACCACATCTTCTTTATCCATTCCTCTGTTGACGGACATTTAGGTTGCTTCCATGTCCTGGCTATTGTAAATAATGCTGCAGTGAACACTGGGGTACATGTATTTTTTTGAATTATGGTTTTCTCCAGGTGTATGCCCAGGAGTGGGATTGCTGGGGCATATGGTAGTTCTATTTTTAGTTTTTAAGGAACCTCCCTACTGTTCTCCATAGTGGCTGTATCAATTTACATTCCCACCAACAGTGCAAGAGGGTTCCCTTTTCTCCACACCCTCTCTAGCATTTATTGTTTGCATAGACTCTTGTCTATTCATTTACAAACACAAGCACTTTTTGTTTGTTCAGTATAATTGTGATTATACTATAGATACTGTTCTGCTATTTCCCCTCTCCATTTAATTAACCCTTCCCTTATTTATAGACCTTTAGTTTTATATCCAGCTTTTATCCTCTATAGGTAATGTAGAAATGCATGTACTTATAGAGATTTTCTGCACACTTGTGTGATTTCTGCAGGAAGGACATCTGGAAGTGGAATTCCCAAGTCAAAAAGCATAGTTTAAATTTAAACCCGATTTCGTAGTAATTTTGAGGGGAAAGGACAGCTTCTGAACGTATATTTTGTGACTTTTCAGCTCTTATTTTCCTACGTGAAGTAAGATCAGGTTTGTTCCTTGGTTTTTGTTTTAGGTGGTGCACAGGAAGACCCTGGTCTTACTTAGAGATGATCCTAGAACTAGTTGTAAGTAGACTGAAGTTCTAGTAGGACACAGTGTCCCAGAAGCCAAGGGAGGGACACAGCTGTATTTCAGAGAGGTCAGCTATGTCAGATGCGGTCCTGGAAACATGGAGGTCATATTGATATGGACAAGGGTAAGAAAGAGAAAGACAGCCTGACTGAACTGGGTTAAAGAGAGAGAACATGGGACACGGGTGAGCGGAGGCAAATCTTTAATGGAGTTTTGCTAGAAAAGAAAGCAGAGAAATGGATGTAAGATATAGGCTCAAGAAGGTTTTTTTTTATTTTAAAGAAAGATAGATGATATGTTTGTGTGCTGAAGGGCATGATTCAATAGAGGGAAATACTGATGATGAAGAGAGAAAAGGGATACTTGTGAAAGCGAAATTGTTGAGAAATGTGATAAAATAGAGTGCACGAGTGGAGAGGTTGGCCGTAGGTAGGAACAGGGACATCTCATCCACACAGGAGTGAGCACTGAAAATATGTTTAAAGACGAAGGTAGATTTGGAATTGGGAAGATGATGTAGCTCTTGTCTGATCGATTCTGTTTTCTCAGAAAAATAAGGATTAAACTGACAAAGTAGGAAGAAGGGTAGAGCTGTTGGATAGAAAGGTATGAAATTATCATCTTGGAGAGTAGGAACGGAAACTTATTAGGGGAGTGAAATGTAAAATGGATGGCTAGTGGGAAGCAGCTGCACAGCACAGGGAGATCAGCTCCAAGCTTTGTGATGACCTACAGTGGTGGGACAGGAAAGGTGGGAGGGAGATGCAAGAGGGAAGGGATATGGGGATATATGTATACGTATAGCTGATTCACTTTGTTATACAGCAGAAACTAACACACCATTGTGAAGCAATTATACTCCAACAAAGATGTTAAAAAAAAAAAAAAGACTTAAAAAAAAAAAGGCTGTTAGGCTTGCAGACAAATTTGCTTCCTGGAGTTTAATCTGATTTTATTGTGCTGCTCTGATTTTTTTTTTTCTCAAAGGTCTCAAAAGTCATATGTAATTTCCATGGGATCTGTAAGAAACATTTAATCAAAAGAAAATCTCCTTGAATTTTTGTATTAATTTAAGATATATCTTGTTTTTGCCTCTGAAGGCCATCTGAGAATGAAAACTTTGAATGCCAAGACCCTTCTGCCAAACATCTATTATAGTGTTTTTCAGGATATATGTACATGTGAAGAGGATGCTTGGTTTCTTTCTTTTTAGTTAAAATTTAGTTAAAATTATAATCAATTTAAAAACAAAATTGAGATTGTGACTTTAATCTGTATATACATCTAGAATCTTTATTTTCTAGTCAGATCATTACCATGGCAATTTGTTATTGAAGTTACTTGATTAAAGCCGTCTTTCCCT
>NW_006796247.1:120829-122360 GCF_000442215.2 Lipotes vexillifer
AGAGCTAAATTATCAGCATTATAAAATAGAACCATTTTAAGGCCAAATTATTTGAAGCCTTTTAGCATGATCTTATCCGTTAGTGAATTAAGCTGTCCTTACGTTTCATACATGGGTTTAACATTCTCAGGCTTTGCTTTTTCCACAAGTTGCTTGACTTCGGTGTGTTTTTTAAAAACAAGGCAGCAGCATCCTTTTCCTTAAAGGCTTCATTTGATAGCTGTCTTCTGGACTAGTACTGCAGTTAAGTTTTACCTGAGAGACTTTCTAAGATTTCAAGCAACACTTTATATTCAGAGTTAGGATATTAACTGTTTGGGGCTGGAGCCTTAGGGCATGACAAGGATTTAACTGAAGTATTTCTGTCCTGATTAAATGTTCAGAAGATGCTATTTTATAAGATCAGGTCACCCAAATGTTTTGGAAACAGGTACCTTGTTTGGATTTTTTCCCTAAATTTTCATTTCCTCCCCCCAGAAACCCAAACACCCAACAACAGGAATTATTGCCATTACATTGGCATTTCACATATGTCATGAAGTTCACCTTGCTGGTTTTAAGTACAACTTTTCTGACCTCAAGAGTCCTTTGCACTACTTTGGGAATGCCACCATGTCTTTGATGAATAAGGTAAAGAAGTATATGTGTGTGTGTGTGTGTGTGTGTGTGTGTGTGTGTGTGTGTGTGTGTGTACATACTCACACACTTTGGTATAATCTTTGATCTTTAGAGTTGGAAAGCTTATATTCTCCCTTTTTTCACCCTGTCATTTTACTGAGGGAACAGGTTTTGAGGGGATGACGGCTTGATAAGGGTTTACAGAGATAGCACGTGCTGAAATTAGGACTCAGGTCCAGAGTTCTTACTACAGCAGCAGTTCCCAATCTGTTGGCCTCAGACCCTTGGGAGAAACTCATCAAACCTATATAGGGACAAAGCCTTACCCTAGATACTGTATCATATTTGCACTATTTGAATATATAGAAACCTGCTGTTTGAGATATTTCAAATTCACCTAAAAGCTTGGCCATAATCATACAAATTATTTTCATGTAGTTTTTCAGTTAAGTCGATGAGAAGGTCCATAACATTTTAACCTCATGAAAGAATCTTCATGGTCAGAAAAGTTGTAAACCTTTATACTAGATCATTCTTCTCTTGAATGGGGATTAATGGTGGTGGATTTGATCCTTAAGATTTTGACTTTAATTGATTAAATGGGAAGGAATTTCCTATTTTCCTAATTATAACTTAGATTAGTGGCACAGTGATAGGATTAAAATGTTACCTGTACATTTTAAATATTGAACTGTGAATGATTTGCTGTTAAGTATAAGGATCTATCCCATGACATGAAACCAGTCCCCTTAAATCTTCATCCCTAAATACTATATAAGCTGAAAAAGTGGTATTATTCAGGTTAGAGCTTAACACTTTCAAATTCTGGTTTCTAGATTTATACCATAATTCAGTAGACTAGAAGATGATGTGAGGGAGCCTCTTACTTATGTGATGGTTTAAGTGGAAAGAG